>NW_026281057.1:157500-160000 GCF_023373465.1 Oncorhynchus keta
TGTGTGTGTGTGTGTGTGTGTGTGTGTGTGTGTGTGTGTGTGTGTGTGTTTTGAAGGACGCCCATTGGGATGCCTAATGTGTTCTCTCTCTCTCAATTTAAGGGCTTTAGTTAACATTACATTACCAAAGCAAGTGAAATAGATAATAAACAAAAGTGAAATAAACAATAAAAATGAACAGTAAACATTACACTCACAGAAGTTCCAAAGAATAAAGACATTTCAAATGTCATATTATGTATTTATATACAGTGTTGGAACAGTATCCAAATAGTAAAAAATAAAATAAAAATATTTAAAAAATAAGCATAAATATGGGTTGTATTTACAATGGTGTTTGTTCTTCACGAGTTGCCCTTTTCTTGTGGCAACAGGTCACTGTGGTATTTCACCCAGTAGATATGGGAGTTTACCATTATTTTTGGTCATACTGAGATTTACTGTCAGGGCCCAGGTCTGTCAGGGCCCAGGTCTGTCAGGGCCCAGGTCTGTCGGGGCCCAGGTCTGTCAGGGCCCAGGTCTGTCGGGGCCCAGGTCTGTCAGGGCCCAGGTCTGTCGGGGCCCAGGTCTGTCGGGGCCCAGGTCTGTCAGGGCCCAGGTCTGTCGGGGCCCAGGTCTGTCGGGGCCCAGGTCTGTCGGGGCCCAGGTCTGTCGGGGCCCAGGTCTGTCAGGGCCCAGGTCTGTCGGGGCCCAGGTCTGTCGGGGCCCAGGTCTGTCAGGGCCCAGGTCTGTCAGGGCCCAGGTCTGTCGGGGCCCAGGTCTGTCAGGGCCCAGGTCTGTCAGGGCCCAGTTCTGGCAGAATCTGTGCAGAAGATCTAGGTGCTGCTGTAGGCCCTCCTTGGTTGGTGACAGAAGCACCAGATCATCAGCAAACAGTAGACATTTCACTTCAGATTCTAGATGTCCTGGTTTAAGTGTTATGCTCAGGTGTCTATCGCTGACATTGGTTCAAATGTGCTTCTTGCATGTTTTATTTTTGTGGATATAGTCGCGACAGGGAAAGTAAAGCAGAGGAGGGTGTGTGACAGGGCAGGGGAGGGAGGGAGGGAGGGAGGGAGGGAGGGAGGGAGGAGGGAGGGAGGAGAGGAGGGAGGGAGGGGAGGGTGTGTGACAGGGCAGGGGAGGGAGGGAGGGAGGGAGGGAGGGAGGGAGGGAGGGAGGGAGGGAGGGAGGGAGGGGAGGAGGAGGGAGGAGAGGAGGAGGGAGGGGGTGTGTGACAAGGCAGGGGAGGGAGGGAGGGAGGGAGGGAGGGAGGGAGGGAGGGGAGGGAGGGAGGGACGGAGGGAGGGGAGGATGGAGGAGGGAGGGAGGGGGGGGAGGGAGGGGAGGGGAGGGAGAGGGAGGGGGGAGGGGGAGGGAGGGAGGGAGGGAGGGAGGGAGGGAGGGAGGGAGGGAGGGGGAGGAACACGTGAGTCCTTCTTAACTGTGCCAGAGTGTCTCTCCCTCCCCGAGAGACATCACATCTGGAGCGCACCTGGTAGCCCACCTGGTACCCTACAGCTGGCCCTTCTAGATAGACTGTTACTATGGGGATGACTAGCTAGGTCAATAGATAGACTGTTACTATGGGGATGACTAGCTAGGTCAATAGATAGACTGTTACTATAGGGATGACTAGCTAGGTCAATAGATAGACTGTTACTATGGGGATGACTAGCTAGGTCAATAGATAGACTGTTACTATGGGGATGACTAGCTAGGTCAATAGATAGACTGTTACTATAGGGATGACTAGCTAGGTCAATAGATAGACTGTTACTATGGGGATGACTAGCTAGGTCAATAGATAGACTGTTACTATGGGGATGACTAGCTAGGTCAATAGATAGACTGTTACTAATATCTGCAGCAGAAACACTGATTTCCATCCTGCCTGATGCAGGAGTGTCTGCCTGATGCAGGAGTGAGGGATGGAGGGAGGAGAGGAAGAGGGAACAATGTGGAGATGGTTGATTCAGGGTTGTTATCTGGCTGCTGAGGGGGCCACTGTGGAGGTGTGTCTCTCCCTGCCTGTAGGTCTGTTTATCTTGGCTGCTGTACAACCCAGTACAGCTGGTTCTCTCCTTCCTTCCTTCCTTCCTTCCTTCCTTCCTTCCTTCCTTCCTTCCTTCCTTCCTTCCTTCCTTCCTTCCTTCCTTCCTTCCTTCCTTCCTTCCTTCCTCCTCCTCTCTCTCTCTCTCTCTCTCTTCCTCCTCCCTCCCTCTCTACCTCGCCCCATGTACCATTTCTCTCACCCCTCTCACCCTCTCAACACTCTTATCCTCTCACCAGGAATGTCCAAAACACCGCTGACTACTGGCGTCTAATTTTTCAGATTTCAAATCTCTGCTGTGACCAGTGTGAAGCAGGTAGCTACAACAGAGATGGAGAATGACTCATGGTCCTCTGTAGGTCAGTTAGTAGAACATGGTCCTCTGTAGTTCAGTGAGTAGAACATGGTCCTCTGTAGTTCAGTGAGTAGAACATGGTCCTCTGTAGTTCAGTTAGTAGAACGTGGTCC
>NW_026281057.1:165000-192500 GCF_023373465.1 Oncorhynchus keta
CCTCTCCTCTCTCTGGTGAAACAGGATCCCCCACCGCTCCACACCTGTATTCTCCCTGGACACACCTCCTAGCCTCACCTCTCCTCTCTCTGGTGAAACGGGATCCCCCACCGCTCCACACCTGTATTCTCCCTGGACACACCTCCTAGCCTCACCTCTCCTCTCTCTGGTGAAACGGGATCCCCCACCGCTCCACACCTGTATTCTCCCTGGACACACCTCCTAGCCTCACCTCTCCTCTCTCTGGTGAAACGGGATCCCCCACCGCTCCACACCTGTATTCTCCCTGGACACACCTCCTAGCCTCACCTCTCCTCTCTCTGGTGAAACGGGATCCCCCACCGCTCCACACCCTTGGCAACCAGGACTTCCTCGGCAACCGTCCCTCCCTCCTCCTGGAGTCGTATGTGTGTGTCTCCCTGTGCATCTCCATGTGTTTGTATATGGCCTGACCTCTAAAGCAGGTCATAGGTTGTAGGTGAACAATCTTTGCTCTACCACTCAGTGTTATATCCACACACACACACACACACACACACACACACACACACACACACACACACACACACACACACACACACACACACACACACACACACACACACACACACACACACACACACACACACACACACACACACACACACACACACACACACACACTCAGTGTTAAATCCCTTTATGTGCTTTACGAGGAAAAAGAGGGCCCCCATGGGCCCAGCGTACAACGGGCTGACAGTATGACCAGGGCCCATGGGCCCAGCGTACAACGGGTTTACAGTATGACCAGGGCCCATGGGCCCAGCATATAACGGGCTGACAGTATGACCAGGGCCCATAGGCCCAGCGTACAACGGGCTGACAGTATGACCAGGGCCCATGGGCCCAGCGTACAACGGGTTTACAGTATGACCAGGGCCCATGGGCCCAGCGTATAACGGGCTGACAGTATGACCAGGGCCCATGGGCCCAGCGTACAACGGGTTGACAGTATGACCAGGGCTCATGGGCCCAGCGTACAACGGGCTTACAGTATGACCAGGGCCCATGGGCCCAGCGTATAACGGGCTGACAGTATGACCAGGGCCCATGGGCCCAGCGTACAACGGGTTGACAGAATGACCAGGGCCCATGGGCCCAGCGTACAACGGGCTTACAGTATGACCAGTGCCCATGGGCCCAGCGTATAACGGGCTGACAGTATGACCAGGGCCCATGGGCCCAGCGTACAACGGGCTTACAGTATGACCAGGGCCCATGGGCCCAGCGTATAACGGGCTGACAGTATGACCAGGGCCCATGGGCCCAGCGTACAATGGGTTTACAGTATGACCAGGGCCCATGGGCCCAGCGTATAACGGGCTGACAGTATGACCAGGGCCCATGGGCCCAGCGTACAACGGGCTGACAGTATGACCAGGGCTCATGGGCCCAGCGTACAACGGGCTTACAGTATGACCAGGGCCCATGGGCCCAGCGTACAACGGGCTGACAGTATGACCAGGGCCCATGGGCCCAGCGTATAACGGACTTACAGTATGACCAGGGCCCATGGGCCCAGTGTATAACGGGCTGACAGTATGACCAGGCCCATGGGCCCAGCGTATAACGGGCTGACAGTATGACCAGGGCCCATGGGCCCAGCGTATAACAGGCTTACAGTATGACCAGGGCCCATGGGCCCAGCGTATAACGGACTTACAGTATGACCAGGGCCCATGGGCCCAGCGTATAACGGGCTGACAGTATGACCAGGGCCCATGGGCCCAGCGTATAACGGGCTGACAGTATGACCAGGGCCCATGGGCCCAACGTAAAAACGGGCTTACAGTATGACCAGGGCCCATGGGCCCAGCGTACAACGGGCTGACAGTATGACCAGGGCCCATGGGCCCAGCGTACAACGGGCTGACAGTATGACCAGGGCCCATGGGCCCAGCGTATAACGGGCTGACAGTATGACCAGGGCCCATGGGCCCAGCGTACAACGGGCTGACAGTATGACCAGGGCCCATGGGCCCAGCGTACAACGGGCTGACAGTATGACCAGGGCCCATGGGCCCAGCGTATATAACGGGCTGACAGTATGACCAGGGCCCATGGGCCCAGCGTACAACGGGCTGACAGTATAATACAGTAGGTCACAGACAGTGTCTCTTTCTACAGCTCCTGTCAGAAGGTTTGTTTGACATCTTGTCTATGGTGTGTGTAACATGAGGACATCTGATGAGATGTGTGTTTTACAAATGCACATATTTGAGCGTGTGTCAGCGCTCTGTGTGTCTCATTGCTTATGAGGAACAGATGTAGCCCTGAGTACCAGAGTCTGTCTCTCCTCTTCCCCCTCCCCCTCTCCCTCCTGTCAGAGAGGACCCGCTGTGCCAATCTGTTTTCAGTGCTGTTTATTCACCCTCTTAAAGAACACCAACATGTGAGGACAGATCATGCACATCCTCCTTCTCTCCTCTCCTCGTCTCTCTTCTCCCCCCCTCTTCCCTTCTCTCCTCCTCTCGCCCCTCTCCTCTCTCTCTTCTCTCTCTTCCCCTCTCTTCCTCTCGCTCTCCTCTCCTCTCTTCTCCCCTCTCTTCCCTTCTCTCCTCCTCTCGCTCTCGCCCTCCTCTCCTCTCTTCTCCCCCTCTCTTCCCTTCTCTCCTCTCTCCTCTCGCCCTCCTCTCCTCTCCTTGTCTCTCCTTCTCTCCTCCTATCCCCCTCTCCTCTCCTTCTTTCCCTCCTCTCTTCCCTTCTCTCCTCCTCTCCTCTCCTGTCTCTCCCTCTCTTATCCCCCTCTCTCCCTTCTTTCCTCCTCTCTTATCTCTAATCTCTCTTCCCTCTCATCTTCTCTCCTTGTCTCTCTTATCCCCTCCTCTCCCTCCTCCTCTCCTCTCACTTCTCTCCTTGTCTCTCTTATCCCTCCTCCTCTCCTCTCACTTCTCTCCTTGTCTCTCTTATCCCCTCCTCTCCTCTCACTTCTCTCCTTGTCTCTCTTATCCCCTCCTCCTCTCCTCTCACTTCTCTCCTTGTCTCTCTTATCCCCTCCTCTCCCTCCTCCTCTCCTCTCACTTCTCTCCTTGTCTCTCTTATCCCCTCCTCTCCTCCTCCTCTCCTCTCACTTCTCTCCTTGTCTCTCTTATCCCCTCCCCTCCCTCCTCTCACTTCTCTCCTTGTCTCTCTTATCCCCTCCTCTCCCTCCTCCTCTCCTCTCACTTCTCTCCTTGTCTCTCTTATCCCCTCCTCTCCCTCCTCCTCTCCTCTCACTTCTCTCCTTGTCTCTCTTATCCCCTCCTCTCCCTCCTCCTCTCCTCTCACTTCTCTCCTTGTCTCTCTTATCCCTCCTCTCCCTCCTCCTCTCCTCTCACTTCTCTCCTTGTCTCTCTTATCCCCTCCTCTCCCTCCTCCTCTCCTCTCACTTCTCTCCTTGTCTCTCTTATCCCCTCCTCTCCCTCCTCCTCTCCTCTCACTTCTCTCCTTGTCTCTCTTATCCCCTCCTCTCCCTCCTCCCTCTCCTCTCACTTCTCTCCTTGTCTCTCTTATCCCCTCCTCTCCCTCCTCCTCTCCTCTCACTTCTCTCCTTGTCTCTCTTATCCCCTCCTCTTCCTCCTCCTCTCCTCTCACTTCTCTCCTTGTCTCTCTTATCCCTCCCTCCTCTCACTTCTCTCCTTGTCTCTCTTATCCTCTCACTTCTCTCCTTGTCTCTCTTATCCCTCCCTCTCTCACTTCTCTCCTTGTCTCTCTTATCCCCTCCTCTCCCTCCTCCTCTCCTCTCACTTCTCTCCTTGTCTCTCTTATCCCCTCCTCTCCTCCTCCTCTCCTCTCACTTCTCTCCTTGTCTCTCTTATCCCCTCCTCTCCCTCCTCCTCTCACCCACCTGCAGAACTGCGAGCACTCGGCTCCACATTGCCCCAAAGTGGGTTCAATGACAAATGATCAAATATATGAATCGGTGTTAAACATGAAGGGTTTCTCACTAATATGTTGGGTTTACTCGTGTTTAATCATATTATGAGTAAATTATATAGTCCTTCCTCATCAATGATATCTCAAGCTGTATCTGTACAGAAACCCAGCCTAAAACCCCAAACAGCAAGCAATGCAGGTGTAGAAGCTGGCTAGGAAGAACTCCCTAGAAAGGCCCAAACCTAGGAAGAAACCTAGAGAGGAACCAGGCTATGTGGGGTGGCCAGTCCTCTTCTCTGTCGGGTGGAGATTATAACAGAACATGGCCAAGATGTTCAAATGTTCATAAATGACCAGCATGGTCAAATAATAATAATCACAGGCAGAACAGTTGAAACTGGAGCAGCAGCACGGCCAGGTGGACTGGGGACAGCAAGGAGTCATCATGTCAGGTAGTCCTGAGGCATGGTCCTAGGGCTCAGTTCCTCCGAGAGAGAGAAAGAAAGAGAGAAAGAGAGAATTAGAGAGAACACACTTAAATTCACACAGGACACCGAATAGGACAGGAGAAGTACTCCAGATATAACAAACTGACCCTAGCCCCCCGACACATAAACTACTGCAGCATAAATACTGGAGGCTGAGACAGGAGGGGTCAGGAGACACTGTGGCCCCAGCCGAGGACCTCCTGGACAGGGCCAAACAGGAAGGATATAGGGAAATCTTCAACCACCAACTTACCATCCTGAGACTCTTAGCCCACAAAGATCTCCGCCACGGCACAACCCAAGGGGGGCGCCAACCCAGACAGGATGACCACATCAGTGACTCAACCCACTCAAGTGGCGCACCCCTCCTAGGGATGGTATGAGAGAGCCCCAGTAAGCCAGTGACTCAGCCCCTGTAATAGGGTTAGAGGCAGAGAATCCCAGTGGAAAGAGGGGAACCGGCCAGGCAGAGACAGCAAGGGCGGTTCGTTGCTCCAGAGCCTTTCCGTTCACCTTCCCACTCCTGGGCCAGACTACACTCAATCATATGACCCACTGAAGAGATGAGTCTTCAGTAAAGACTTAAACTTCTCTGCCTTACATGGGTAGGCAGACCATTCCATAAAAATGGAGCTCTATAGGAGAAAGCCCTGCCTCCAGCTGTTTGCTTAGAAATTCTAGGGACAATTAGGAGGCCTGCGTCTTGTGACCATAGCGTACGTGTAGGTATGTACGGCAGGACCAAAACAGAGAGATAGGTAGGAGCAAGCCCATGTAATGCTTTGTAGGTTAGCAGTAAAACCTTGAAATCAGCCCTTGCCTTGACAGGAAGCCAGTTTAGGGAGGCTAGCACTGGAGTAATATGATCACATTTTTGGGTTCTAGTCAGGATTCTAGCAGCCGTATTTAGCACTAACTGAAGTTTATTTCGTGCTTTATCCGGGTAGCCGGAAAGTAGAGCATTGCAGTAGTCTAACCTAGAAGTTACAAAAGCATGGATTAATTTTTCTGCATAATTTTTGGACAAAAAGTTTCTGATTTTTGCCATGTTACGTAGATGGAAAAAAGCTGTCCTTGAAATGGTCTTGATATGTTCTTCAAAAGAGAGATCAGGGTCCAGAGTAACGCCGAGGTCCTTCAGTTTTATTTGAGACAACTGTACAACCATTAAGATTAATTGTCAGATTCAACAGAAGATCTCTTTGTTTCTTGGGACCTAGAACAAGCATCTCTGTTTTGTCCGAGTTTAAAAGTAGAAAGTTTGCAGCCATCCACTTCCTTATGTCTGAAACACATGCTTCTAGCGAGGGCAATTTTGGGGCTTCACCATGTTTCATTGGATTGTACAGCTGTGTGTCATCCGCATAGCAGTGAAAGTTAACATTGTTTTCGAATGACATCCCCAAGAGGTAAAATATATAGTGAAAGCAATAGTGGTCCTAAAACGGAACCTTGAGGAACTCCGAAATGTACAGTTATGTGGAGACCTAATATAAACATAACTCTGTAGAGGCCTAATATAGTTGACTTAATAAATTGTCAATAATCATCTGACTGGCTTTCTTGATGTCTATGGTATTCTTTCTGGTTTGCAATCTGGTTTCCCGCTCAGGTTATGGGATGTCTCACTGCAACCTTAAAAGGTCCTCAGTGATGTCACCATTGCCCATTGATGCTAAGCAATATTGCGCTGCTATTTTTAATGACTTGGCCAAAGCTTTTGATACGATAGACCATTCCATTCTTGTGGGCCGGTTAAGGAGTATTGGTGTCTCTGTAGGGTCTTTGGCCTGGTTTGCTAACTACCTCTCTCAAACAGTGCAGTATGTAAAGTCAGAATATCTGCTGTCTCAGCCACCAAGGGAGTACCCTAAGGCTCGATCCTAGGCCCCACGCTCTTCTCAATTTACATCAACAACATAGCTCAGGCAGGAGGAAGCTCTCTCATCCATTTATATGCAGATGTCTTATACTCACTCAGCTGGCCCCTCAGCGGATTTTGTGTTAATCGCTCTACAACAAAGCTTTCTTAGTGTCCAAACAAGCTTTCTCTGCCCTTAACCTTGTTCTGAACACCTCCAAAACAAAGGTCATGTGGTTTGGTAAGAAGAATTCCCCTCTTCCCACAGGTGTGATTACTACCTCTGAGAGTTTAGAGCTTGAGGTAGTCACCTCATACAAGTACTTGGGAGTATGGCTAGATGGTACACTGTCCTTCTCTCAGCACATATCAAAGCTGCAGGCTAAAGTTAAATATAGACTTGGTTTCCTCTATTGTAATCGCTCCTCTTTCACCCCAGCTGCCAAACTAACCCTGATTCAGATGACCATCCTACCCAGGCTAGATTACGGAGACATAATTTATAGATCGACAGGTAAGGGTGCTCTCTCGCGGCTAGATGTTCTTTACCATTCGGCCATCAGATGTACCACCAATGCTCCTTATAGGACACATCACTGCACTCTATACCCCCCTGTAAACTGGTCATCTCTGTATACCCGTCGCAAGACCCACTGGTTGAGTGTGGAGTGTGCTTGCCGTGTGTACGTGAGTACGGAGTGTGGAGTGTGTGTGAGTGTGGAGTGTGGAGTGTGTGGAGTGTGTGAGTGTGTGAGTGTGGAGTGTGGAGTGTGTGGAGTGTGTGAGTGTGGAGTGTGTGAGTGTGGAGTGTGTGAGTGTGGAGTGTGTGAGTGTGTGGAGTGTGTGGAGTGTGGAGTGTGTGAGTGTGGAGTGTGTGGAGTGTGTGAATGTGTGGAGTGTGTGAGAGTGTGGAGTGTGTGGAGTGTGTGAATGTGTGGAGTGTGGAGTGTGTGAGTGTGGAGTGTGTATCTGTGGTGTGTGTCTGTGGTGTGTGTCTCTAGTGTGTGGACATAGAGCTAGTCTCTCCCTGCTCAAAGGGACGGCTGTGTAAAGATGGTGCTGCCAGACAGACAGACAGACAGACAGACAGGCAGGCAGACAGACAGACAGACAGACAGACAGACAGACAGACAGACAGACAGACAGACAGACAGACAGACAGACAGGCAGGCAGGCAATCAGGCAGGCAGGCAGGCAGGCAGGCAGGCAGGCAGGCAGGCAGGCAGAGGACAACACTCTAGCAGGGGGAGGGGGAGACGAGAGGAGGAGGAGAGGAAGAGGGCAACACTCTAGCAGGGGGAGACGAGAGGAGGAGGAGGAGGAGAGGAAGAGGGCGATACTCTAGCAGGGGGAGGGGGAGACGAGAGGAGGAGGAGGAGGAGAGGAAGAGGGCAACACTCTAGCAGGGGGAGACGAGAGGAGGAGGAGGAGGAGGAGGAGAGGAAGAGGGCGATACTCTAGCAGGGGGAGGGGGAGACGAGAGGAGGAGGAGGAGGAGAGGAAGAGGGCAACACTCTAGCAGGGAGAGGGGGAGACGAGAGGAGGAGGAGGAGGAGAGGAAGAGGGCGATACTCTAGCAGGGGGAGGGGGAGACGAGAGGAGGAGGAGGAGGAGAGGAAGAGGGCGATACTCTAGCAGGGGGAGGGGGAGACGAGAGGAGGAGGAGAGGAAGAGGGCGATACTCCCCTGGACACAATCGGGAAAGGACAACACTCTAACAGGGGGTGGGTGAGACGAGAGGAGGAGGAGGAGGAGAGGAAGAGGGCGATACTCTAGCAGGGGGAGGGGGAGACGAGAGGAGGAGGAGGAGGAGGAGGAGAGGAAGAGGGCGATACTCTAGCAGGGGGAGGGGGAGACGAGAGGAGGAGGAGAGGAGAGCAAGAGGGCGATACTCTAGCAGGGGGAGGGGGAGACGAGAGGAGGAGGAGAGGAGAGGAAGAGGGCGATACTCTAGCAGGGGGAGGGGGAGACGAGAGGAGGAGGAGGAGGAGGAGGAGAGGAAGAGGGCGATACTCTAGCAGGGGGAGGGGAGACGAGAGGAGGAGGAGAGGAGAGGAAGAGGGCGATACGCTAGCAGGGGGAGGGGGAGAGAGGAGGAGGAGGAGGAGAGGAGAGGAAGAGGGCGATACTCTAGCAGGGGAGGGGAGCAGGGGGGAGGGGAGACGATACTCTAGAGGGGAGGAAGAGGAAGAGGAGGAGGAGGAGAGGAAGAGGGCGATACTCTAACAGGGGGAGGGGGAGACGAGAGGAAGAGGAGGAGGAGGAGAGGAAGAGGGCGATACTCTAGCAGGGGGAGGGGGAGACGAGAGGAAGAGGAGGAGGAGGAGAGGAAGAGGGCGATACTCTAGCAGGGGGAGGGGGAGACGAGAGGAGGAGGAGGAGGAGAGGAAGAGGGCGATACTCTAGCAGGGGGAGACGAGAGGAGGAGGAGGAGGAGGAGAGGAAGAGGGCGATACTCTAGCAGGGGGAGGGGGAGACGAGAGGAGGAGGAGGAGGAGGAGAGGAAGAGGGCGATACTCTAGCAGGGGGAGGGGGAGACGAGAGGAGGAGGAGGAGGAGAGGAAGAGGGCGATACTCTAGCAGGGGGAGGGGGAGACGAGAGGAGGAGGAGGAGGAGAGGAAGAGGGCGATACTCTAACAGGGGGAGGGGGAGACGAGAGGAGGAGGAGGAGGAGGAGAGGAAGAGGGCGATACTCTAACAGGGGGAGGGGGAGACGAGAGGAGGAGGAGGAGGAGGAGAGGAAGAGGGCGATACTCTAACAGGGGGAGGGGGAGACGAGAGGAGGAGGAGGAGGAGAGGAAGAGGGCGATACTCTAGCAGGGGGAGGGGGAGACGAGAGGAGGAGGAGGAGGAGGAGAGGAAGAGGGCGATACTCTAACAGGGGGAGGGGGAGACGGGAGGAGGAGGAGGAGGAGGAGAGGAAGAGGGCGATACTCTAACAGGGGGAGACGAGAGGAGGAGGAGGAGGAGGAGAGGAAGAGGGCGATACTCTAGCAGGGGGAGGGGGAGACGAGAGGAGGAGGAGGAGGAGGAGAGGAAGAGGGCGATACTCTAACAGGGGGAGGGTGAGACGAGAGGAGGAGGAGGAGGAGGAGAGGAAGAGGGCGATACTCTAACAGGGGGAGGGGGAGACGAGAGGAGGAGGAGGAGGAGAGGAAGAGGGCGATACTCTAGCAGGGGGAGGGTGAGATGAGAGGAGGAGGAGGAGGAGAGGAAGAGGGCGATACTCTAACAGGGGGAGGGTGAGACGAGAGGAGGAGGAGGAGGAGGAGGAGAGGAAGAGGGCGATACTCTAGCAGGGGGAGGGGGAGACGAGAGGAGGAAGAGGAGGAGGAGGAGAGGAAGAGGGCGATACTCTAACAGGGGGAGGGTGAGACGAGAGGAGGAGGAGGAGGAGGAGAGGAAGAGGGCGATACTCTAACAGGGGGAGGGTGAGACGAGAGGAGGAGGAGGAGGAGGAGAGGAAGAGGGCGATACTCTAGCAGGGGGAGGGGGAGACGAGAGGAGGAGGAGGAGGAGGAGGAGAGGAAGAGGGCGATACTCTAACAGGGGGAGGGGGAGACGAGAGGAGGAGGAGGAGGAGGAGAGGAAGAGGGCGATACTCTAACAGGGGGAGGGGGAGACGAGAGGAGGAGGAGGAGGAGGAGGAGGAGGAGAGGAAGAGGGCGATACTCTAACAGGGGGAGGGGGAGACGAGAGGAGGAGGAGGAGGAGGAGGAGAGGAAGAGGGCGATACTCTAACAGGGGGAGGGGGAGACGAGAGGAGGAGGAGGAGGAGGAGGAGAGGAAGAGGGCGATACTCTAGCAGGGGGAGGGGGAGACGAGAGGAGGAGGAGGAGGAGGAGGAGGAGAGGAAGAGGGCGATACTCTAGCAGGGGGAGGGGGAGACGAGAGGAGGAGGAGGAGGAGGAGGAGAGGAAGAGGGCGATACTCGAGCAGCGGGAGGGGGAGACGAGAGGAGGAGGAGGAGGAGGAGGAGAGGAAGAGGGCGATACTCTAGCAGGGGGAGGGGGAGACGAGAGGAGGAGGAGGAGGAGGAGGAGGAGGAGGAGAGGAAGAGGGCGATACTCTAGCAGGGGGAGACGAGGAGGAGGAGGAGGAGGAGGAGGAGGAGGAGGAGGAGAGGAAGAGGGCGATACTCTAGCAGGGGGAGACGAGAGGAGGAGGAGGAGGAGGAGAGGAAGAGGGCGATACTCGAGCAGGGGGGGGGGAGACGAGAGGAGGAGGAGGAGGAGGAGGAGGAGGAGAGGAAGAGGGCGATACTCTAACAGGGGGAGGGTGAGACGAGAGGAGGAGGAGGAGGAGAGGAAGAGGGCGATACTCTAACAGGGGAGGGTGAGGAGGAGGAGGGGAGGAGGAGGAAGAGGAGGAGGAGGAGGAGAAAGAGAAAGGGGCGATACTCCCTGGAGAAAGTCTTCCTCTGTTTTCTCTCCTTTATTTGGCAGCTCTGTGTAGTTATTGAGCAGAAGAATGTGGAGGCAACATTTTCCAGGCAAGGAGCTTCCTGTTATCTCTTCTGGATAGCTGATTAAATGTGGCATGTGGGAGGGAGGTAGAGAGAGAAGGGGGGGTGAGGAGGAGGTGGAGGAGGGGAAGGAGGAGGTGGAGGGAGGGAGGGAGAGAGAGAAGGGGGGGAGGAGGAGGAGGAGGAGGGGGGGAGGAGGTGGAGGGAGGGAGGGAGAGAGAGAAGGGGGTGAGGAGGGGGTTGGAGGAGGTGGAGGGAGGTAGAGAGAGAAGGAGGGGTGAGGAGGAGTTGGAGGGAGGGAGGGAGGGAGAGAGAGAAGGGGGGTGAGAGGAGGTGGAGGGAGGGAGGTAGAGAGAGAGAGAAGGGGGGTGAGGAGGTGGAGGGAGGGAGGTAGAGAGAGAGAAGGGGGTTGGGGAGGGGGTTGGAGGAGGAGGAGGTGGAGGGAGGGAGGAGAGAGAAGGGGGTGAGGGGAGGGGGTTGGAGGGGGGGAAGGAGGAGGAGGAGGGGAAGGAGGAGGAGGGGGAAGGAAGAGGAGGTGGAGGGCAGGAGGAGGAGGAGGAGGAGGTGGGGACAGAGGAGGTGGAGGGAGGGTGAGAGAAGGGGTGGAGAGAGAGAAGGGGGGAGTGGGGGTGTGTGAGAGGAGAGGGTGGTGGAGGGAGGGACAGAGAGAGAGAGAAGGGGGGAGAGAGAAGGGGGGAGAGGGAAGGGGCGAGAGAGAAGGGGGGAGTGGGGGTGTGTGAGAGGAGAGGGTGGTGGAGGGAGGGACAGAGAGAGAGAGAAGGGGGAGGGAAGGGGTGGTGATCTCAGGGTTTTCTGCATGACTGGGTCGTCTGACAATGTGGTTGTTTAAACACACTGCTGCTCTGCTGTTTGATCCACTTATCTTGTTTATCTCTGGTGTTACTGAGCCTGTCTATAGAAACACTCAGGACTAGTAGAGACAGACAGACGGACGGACGGACGGACGGACGGACGGACGGACGGACGGACGGACGGACGGACGGACGGACGGACGGACGGACGGACGGACGGACAGACAGACAGACAGACAGACAGACAGACAGACAGACAGACAGACAGACAGAGACTAATCAGATCTATAGGGGAGTTTGAAGTAAACTAATCTGAGATCTATAGTGGAGTTTGAAGTAAACTAATCAGATCTAGAGGGGAGTTTGAAGTAAACTAATCTGAGATCTATAGGGGAGTTTGAAGTAAACTAATCAGATCTAGAGGGGAGTTTGAAGTAAACTAATCAGATCTATAGGGGGAGTTTGAAGTAAACTAATCTGAGATCTATAGGGGAGTTTGAAGTAAACTAATCAGATCTATAGGGGAGTTTGAAGTAAACTAATCTAAGATCTAGAGGGGAGTTTGAAGTAAACTAATCAGATCTATAGGGGAGTTTGAAGTAAACTAATCAGATCTATAGAGGAGTTTGAAGTAAACTAATCTGATCCATAGGGGAGTTTGAAGTAAACTAATCAGATCTATAGGGGAGTTTGAAGTAAACTAATCAGATCTATAGGGGAGTTTGAAGTAAACTAATCAGATCTAGAGGGGAGTTTGAAGTAAACTAATCTAAGATCTAGAGGGGAGTTTGAAGTAAACTAATCTGAGATCTATAGGGGAGTTTGAAGTAAACTAATCTGATCTAGAGGGGAGTTTGAAGTAAACTAATCAGATCTATAGGGGGAGTTTGAAGTAAACTAATCTGAGATCTATAGGGGAGTTTGAAGTAAACTAATCAGATCTATAGGGGAGTTTGAAGTAAACTAATCTAAGATCTAGAGGGGAGTTTGAAGTAAACTAATCTGATCTATAGGGGAGTTTGAAGTAAACTAATCAGATCTATAGGGGAGTTTGAAGTAAACTAATCTAAGATCTAGAGGGGAGTTTGAAGTAAACTAATCAGATCTAGAGGGGAGTTTGAAGTAAACTAATCAGATCTAGAGGGGAGTTTGAAGTAAACTAATCTGAGATCTACAGGGGAGTTTGAAGTAAACTAATCAGATCTATAGGGGAGTTTGAAGTAAACTAATCAGATCTATAGGGGAGTTTGAAGTAAACTAATCAGATCTATAGGGGAGTTTGAAGTAAACTAATCAGATCTAGAGGGGAGTTTGAAGTAAACTAATCAGATCTATAGTGGAGTTTGAAGTAAACTAATCAGATCTAGAGGAGAGTTTGAAGTAAACTAATCAGATCTATAGGGGAGTTTGAAGTAAACTAATCAGATCTATAGGGGAGTTTGAAGTAAACTAATCAGATCTATAGGGGAGTTTGAAGTAAACTAATCTGATCTATAGGGGAGTTTGAAGTAAACTAATCTGATCTAGAGGGGAGTTTGAAGTAAACTAATCTGAGATCTATAGGGGAGTTTGAAGTAAACTAATCTGAGATCTAGAGGGGAGTTTGAAGTAAACTAATCAGATCTATAGGGGAGTTTGAAGTAAACTCATCAGATCCATAAGGGAGTTTGAAGTAAACTAATCTGATCTATAGGGGAGTTTGAAGTAAACTAATCTGATCTAGAGGGGAGTTTGAAGTAAACTAATCTGATCTATAGGGCAGTTTGAAGTAAACTAATCTGAGATCTATAGGGGAGTTTGAAGTAAACTAATCTGATCTATAGGGGAGTTTGAAGTAAACTAATCAGATCTATAGGGGAGTTTGAGGTAAACTAATCAGATCTATAGGGGAGTTTGAAGTAAACTAATCTGATCTATAGGGGAGTTTGAAGTAAACTAATCAGATCTATAGGGAGTTTGAAGTAAACTAATCTGATCTATAGGGGAGTTTGTAAACTAATCTGAGTAAACTAATCAGATCTAGAGGGAGTTTGAAGTAAACTAATGAGATCTATAGGGGAGTTTGAAGTAAACTAATCAGATCTATAGGGGAGTTTGAAGTAAACTAATCTGATCTATAGGGGAGTTTGAAGTAAACTAATCAGATCTATAGGGGAGTTTGAAGTAAACTAATGAGATCTATAGGGGAGTTTGAAGTAAACTAATCAGATCTATAGGGGAGTTTGAAGTAAACTAATCAGATCTATAGGGGAGTTTGAAGTAAACTAATCAGATCTATAGGGGAGTTTGAAGTAAACTAATCTGATCTATAGGGGAGTTTGAAGTAAACTAATCTGATCTATAGGGGAGTTTGAAGTAAACTAATCTGATCTATAGGGGAGTTTGAAGTAAACTAATCAGATCTATAGGGGAGTTTGAAGTAAACTAATCTGATCTATAGGGGAGTTTGAAGTAAACTAATCAGATCTAGAGGGGAGTTTGAAGTAAACTAATCAGATCTATAGGGGAGTTTGAAGTAAACTAATCAGATCTATAGGGGAGTTTGAAGTAAACTAATCTGATCTATAGGGGAGTTTGAAGTAAACTAATCAGATCTAGAGGGGAGTTTGAAGTAAACTAATCTGATCTATAGGGGAGTTTGAAGTAAACTAATCAGATCTATAGAGGAGTTTGAAGTAAACTAATCTGCCTGGTGTGCTGTTGAAACAGTGTTTACATGGAGGTCTCCTGTTGTGTCTCTTGTTGTGTCATTATTAATGTGTGAGGCTCAGAGGCAGCCAGAGGGAGTGCAGTGTGAACAGGGTTATACAGAGCATTCAGAAAGTATTCAGACCCCTTGACTTTTTACACATTTTGTTACTTTACGGCCTTGTTCTAAAATGGAGTAAATTATGTTTTTCCCTCATCAATCTTGACACAATATTTCATAATGACATCACAATACCCCAGGATGACATCACAATACCCCATAATGACATCACAATACCCCAGGATGACATCACAATACCCCATAATGACATCACAATACCCCAGGATGACATCACAATACCCCATAATGACATCACAATACCCCAGGATGACATCACAATATCTCATAATGACATCACAATACCCCAGGATGACATCACAATATCTCATAATGACATCACAATACCCCAGGATGACATCACAATATCTCATTATGACATCACAATACCCCAGGATGACATCACAATACCCCATAATGACATCACAATACCCCAGGATGACATCACAATACCCCAGGATGACATCACAATACCCCATAATGACATCACAATACCCCATAATGACATCACAATACCCCAGGATGACATCACAATACCCCAGGATGACAAAGCGAAAACAGGTTTAAACATTTTTTCAAATGTATTCAAAATTAAAAACAGAAATAACTTATTTATATAATTATTCAGACCCTTTGCCTTGGGACTGAAAATTGAGCTCAGGTGAACAGGGCCGTGTTCATTACGAAAACGTTCTCGAACGTTGCAGAATATAGAAATACCACAAATAGAACCGACATGATTCCTCATTATACAATGTCAGAGATGCGTGTTTTGTTCTACGTAGCATATTTCTATCTGAACGTTCCAAAATGTTCCGTCCTGCTGAACACAGCTCAGGCAATTACCTTCCTTACAGACCCCTCTGTCTGTACCTTCCTTACAGACCCCTCTGTCTGTACCTTCCTTACAGACCCCTCTGTCTGTGTCACCGGAGTCACATTGTCAAGGAAATATCCTGTTTTCTTCTTCTGCTGAAAAGAAAGGTTGATCAGGCCTACCGGTTTCCTCACTTAACTCCCGGCACAGATGTTGAAAAGAGAGGTTGATCAGGCCTACCGGTTTCCTCACTTAACTCCCGGCACAGATGTTGAAAAGAGAGGTTGATCAGGCCTACCGGTTTCCTCACTTCACTCCCGGCACAGATGTAGAAAAGAGAGAGAGAGACAGAGAGACAGAGAGAGAGAGAGAGAGACAGAGAGAGAGAGAGAGAGAGAGAGAGACAGAGAGACAGAGAGACAGAGAGAGACAGAGAGACAGAGAGAGACAGAGAGACAGAGAGAGAGAGAGAGACAGAGAGAGAGAGAGAGAGAGAGACAGAGAGAGAGAGATTCCTGTAAATCAAACTGTGGATGCTAGTCCAGAGTTGTCAGAGCATTGATTTATCCAGCTGTGTTGTTAGCTCAGCCTTGCTACTGCCACCTTCTACAACCTCATCAGCCACACACACACACACACACACACACACACACACACACACACACACACACACACACACACACACACACGTGAAATCACTGATTCCAGGCTGAATATTAAAAGCTGATTCTTGATCAGATCTTGAAGCGCCTCATGATCGGCCAAGAGTTGTTGACAGAAGTTGTTTAGTCATATGTTCACCTCCAGTAGTATCCAATACACCGTCTGTCTCCTCTCCTCCTCTCCTCGTCTCCTCCTCTCCTCGTCTCCTCCTCTCCTCCTCTCCTCCTCTCCTTCACCTCCAGTAGTATCCAATACACCGTCTGTCTCCTCTCCTCCTCTCCTCGTCTCCTCGTCTCCTCCTCTCCTTCACCTCCAGTAGTATCCAATACACCGTCTGTCTCCTCTCCTCCTCTCCTCCTCTCCTCCTCTCCTTCACCTCCAGTAGTATCCAATACACCGTCTGTCTCCTCTCCTCCTCTCCTCGTCTCCTCCTCTCCTCCTCTCCTTCACCTCCAGTAGTATCCAATACACCGTCTGTCTCCTCTCCTCCTCTCCTCCTCTCCTCCTCCTCTCCTTCCAGTAGTATCCAATACACCGTCTGTCTCCTCTCCTCCTCTCCTCCTCTCCTCCTCTCCTCGTCTCCTCCTCTCCTTCACCTCCAGTAGTATCCAATACACCGTCTGTCTCCTCTCCTCCTCCTCCTCCTCCTCTCCTCCTCCTCTCCTCCTCTCCTCGTCTCCTCCTCTCCCTCACCTCCAGTAGTATCAATACACCGTCTGTCTCCTCTCCTCCTCTCCTCCTCTCATCTCCTCGTCACCTCTCCTCGTCTCCTCCTCTCCTTCACCTCCAGTAGTATCAATACACCGTCTGTCTCCTCTCCTCCTCTCCTCGTCTCCTCTCTCTCCTCCTCTCCTCGTCTCCTCCTCTCCTTCACCTCCAGTAGTATCCAATACACCGTCTGTCTCCTCTCCTCGTCTCCTCGTCTCCTCCTCTCCTTCACCTCCAGTAGTATCCAATACACTGTCTGTCTCCTCTCCTCCTCTCCTCCTCTCCTCCTCTCCTCGTCTCCTCCTCTCCTTCACCTCCAGTAGTATCCAATACACCGTCTGTCTCCTCTCCTCGTCTCCTCGTCTCCTCCTCTCCTCCTCTCCTCCTCTCCTCCTCTCCTTCACCTCCAGTAGTATCCAATACACCGTCTGTCTCCTCTCCTCCTCTCCTCCTCTCCTCGTCTCCTCGTCTCCTCCTCTCCTTCACCTCCAGTAGTATCCAATACACCGTCTGTCTCCTCTCCTCCTCTCCTCCTCTCCTCGTCTCCTCCTCTCCTTCACCTCCAGTAGTATCCAATACACCGTCTGTCTCCTCTCCTCCTCTCCTCCTCTCCTCCTCTCCTCCTCTCCTTCACCTCCAGTAGTATCCAATACACCGTCTGTCTCCTCTCCTCCTCTCCTCCTCTCCTTCACCTCCAGTAGTATCCAATACACCGTCTGTCTCCTCTCCTCCTCTCCTCCTCTCCTCGTCTCCTCGTCTCCTCGTCTCCTCCTCTCCTCCTCTCCTCCTCTCCTTCACCTCCAGTAGTATCCAATACACCGTCTGTCTCCTCTCCTCCTCTCCTCGTCTCCTCCTCTCCTTCACCTCCAGTAGTATCCAATACACCGTCTGTCTCCTCTCCTCCTCTCCTCGTCTCCTCCTCTCCTCCTCTCCTCATCTCCTCCTCTCCTCCTCTCCTCGTCTCCTCCTCTCCTTCACCTCCAGTAGTATCAATACACCGTCTGTCTCCTCTCCTCCTCTCCTCCTCTCCTCCTCTCCTCCTCTCCTCGTCTCCTCGTCTCCTCCTCTCCTCCTCTCCTCGTCTCCTCCTCTCCTTCACCTCCAGTAGTATCCAATACACCGTCTGTCTCCTCTCCTCCTCTCCTCCTCTCCTCCTCTCCTTCACCTCCAGTAGTATCCAATACACCGTCTGTCTCCTCTCCTCCTCTCCTCCTCTCCTCCTCTCCTCCTCTCCTCCTCTCCTTCACCTCCAGTAGTATCCAATACACCGTCTGTCTCCTCTCCTCGTCTCCTCCTCTCCTTCACCTCCAGTAGTATCAATACACCGTCTGTCTCCTCTCCTCCTCTCCTCCTCTCCTCCTCTCCTCCTCTCCTCGTCTCCTCCTCTCCTTCACCTCCAGTAGTATCCAATACACCGTCTGTCTCCTCTCCTCCTCTCCTCCTCTCCTTCACCTCCAGTAGTATCCAATACACCGTCTGTCTCCTCTCCTCCTCTCCTCGTCTCCTCCTCTCCTCCTCTCCTCGTCTCCTCCTCTCCTCCTCTCCTCCTCTCCTCGTCTCCCTCGTCTCCTCTCTCTCCTTCACCTCAGTAGTATCCAATACACCGTCTGTCTCCTCTCCTCCTCTCCTCCTCTCCTCCTCTCCTCGTCTCCTCCTCTCCTTCACCTCCAGTAGTATCCAATACACCGTCTGTCTCCTCTCCTCCTCTCCTCCTCTCCTCGTCTCCTCCTCTCCTTCACCTCCAGTAGTATCCAATACACCGTCTGTCTCCTCTCCTCCTCTCCTCCTCTCCTCGTCTCCTCCTCTCCTTCACCTCCAGTAGTATCCAATACACCGTCTGTCTCCTCTCCTCCTCTCCTCCTCTCCTCCTCTCCTCCTCTCCTTCACCTCCAGTAGTATCCAATACACCGTCTGTCTCCTCTCCTCCTCTCCTCCTCTCCTCCTCTCCTCGTCTCCTCCTCTCCTTCACCTCCAGTAGTATCCAATACACCGTCTGTCTCCTCTCCTCCTCTCCTCCTCTCCTCGTCTCCTCCTCTCCTCCTCTCCTTCACCTCCAGTAGTATCCAATACACCGTCTGTCTCCTCTCCTCCTCTCCTCGTCTCCTCCTCTCCTTCACCTCCAGTAGTATCAATACACCGTCTGTCTCCTCTCCTCCTCTCCTCCTCTCCTCGTCTCCTCCTCTCCTCATCTCCTTCACCTCCAGTAGTATCCAATACACCGTCTGTCTCTCTCCTCCTCTCCTCCTCTCCTCCTCTCCTTCACCTCCAGTAGTATCCAATACACCGTCTGTCTCCTCTCCTCCTCTCCTCCTCTCCTCCTCTCCTTCACCTCCAGTAGTATCCAATACACCGTCTGTCTCCTCTCCTCCTCTCCTCCTCTCCTCCTCTCCTTCACCTCCAGTAGTATCCAATACACTGTCTGTCTCCTCTCCTCCTCTCCTCCTCTCCTCCTCTCCTTCACCTCCAGTAGTATCCAATACACCGTCTGTCTCCTCTCCTCCTCTCCTCCTCTCCTCCTCTCCTCGTCTCCTCCTCTCCTTCACCTCCAGTAGTATCCAATACACTGTCTGTCTCCTCTCCTCCTCTCCTCCTCTCTCCTTCACCTCCAGTAGTATCCAATACACTGTCTGTCTCCTCTCCTCTCTCTCCTCCTCTCCTCCTCTCCTCCTCTCCTCTCTCCTCCTCCTCTCCTTCACCTCCAGTAGTATCCAATACACTGTCTGTCTCCTCTCCTCCTCTCCTCCTCTCCTCCTCTCCTCGTCTCCTCCTCTCCTTCACCTCCAGTAGTATCCAATACACTGTCTGTCTCCTCTCCTCCTCTCCTCCTCTCCTCCCTCTCCTTCACCTCCAGTAGTATCCAATACACCGTCTGTCTCCTCTCCTCCTCTCCTCCTCTCCTCCTCTCCTCCTCTCCTCCTCTCCTTCACCTCCAGTAGTATCCAATACACCGTCTGTCTCCTCTCCTCCTCTCCTTCTCTCCTACTCTCCTTCACCTCCAGTAGTATCCAATACACCGTCTGTCTCCTCTCCTCCTCTCCTCTCCTCCTCTCCTCGTCTCCTCCTCTCCTTCACCTCCAGTAGTATCCAATACACCATCTGTCTCCTCTCCTCCTCTCCTCCTCTCCTTCACCTCCAGTAGTATCCAATACACCGTCTGTCTCCTCTCCTCCTCTCCTCCTCTCCTCCTCTCCTTCACCTCCAGTAGTATCCAATACACCGTCTGTCTCCTCTCCTCCTCTCCTCCTCTCCTCCTCTCCTCCTCTCCTTCACCTCCAGTAGTATCCAATACACCGTCTGTCTCCTCTCCTCCTCTCCTCCTCTCCTCGTCTCCTCCTCTCCTTCACCTCCAGTAGTATCCAATACACCGTCTGTCTCCTCTCCTCCTCTCCCTCTCCTCCTCCTCGTCTCCTCCTCTCCTTCACCTCCAGTAGTATCCAATACACCGTCTGTCTCCTCTCCTCCTCTCCTCCTCTCCTCCTCTCCTTCACCTCCAGTAGTATCCAATACACCGTCTGTCTCCTCTCCTCCTCTCCTCCTCTCCTCCTCTCCTTCACCTCCAGTAGTATCCAATACACCGTCTGTCTCCTCTCCTCCTCTCCTCCTCTCCTCGTCTCCTCCTCTCCTTCACCTCCAGTAGTATCCAATACACCGTCTGTCTCCTCTCCTCCTCTCCTCCTCTCCTCCTCTCCTCCTCTCCTTCACCTCCAGTAGTATCCAATACACCGTCTGTCTCCTCTCCTCCTCTCCTCCTCTCCTCGTCTCCTCCTCTCCTTCACCTCCAGTAGTATCCAATACACCGTCTGTCTCCTCTCCTCCTCTCCTCCTCTCCTCGTCTCCTCCTCTCCTTCACCTCCAGTAGTATCCAATACACCGTCTGTCTCCTCTCCTCCTCTCCTCCTCTCCTCCTCTCCTTCACCTCCAGTAGTATCCAATACACCGTCTGTCTCCTCTCCTCCTCTCCTCCTCTCCTCGTCTCCTCCTCTCCTTCACCTCCAGTAGTATCCAATACACCGTCTGTCTCCTCTCCTCCTCTCCTCCTCTCCTCCTCTCCTCCTCTCCTCGTCTCCTTCACCTCCAGTAGTATCAATACACCGTCTGTCTCCTCTCCTCCTCTCCTCCTCTCCTCCTCTCCTCGTCTCCTCCTCTCCTTCACCGCCAGTAGTATCCAATACACCGTCTGTCTCCTCTCCTCCTCTCCTCCTCTCCTCGTCTCCTCCTCTCCTTCACCTCCAGTAGTATCCAATACACCGTCTGTCTCCTCTCCTCCTCTCCTCCTCTCCTCCTCTCTGTAGGGACGTCAATGAGTCAAAACGAGACACTGACTGACTGTATCAGAACCTGTGAATGGGCTGCCTCACGTTTGGTTCTGGATTGGGTTATGTTCCTGTATTGGAAGTGAACAAGTGTCTTGTAGATGGGATCCTGGTTTCGGTTTCTCACCCCTCCTCTCTTCCTCTGTCCCCTGTCGGTGTTCTCTCCAGGTATCCGGCCCCAGATCATGAACGGGCCGATGCACCCTCGCCCCTTAGTGGCCCTGCTGGACGGGCGTGACTGCACCGTGGAGATGCCCATCCTAAAAGACCTGGCCACCGTCGCCTTCTGTGACGCACAGTCCACACAGGAGATACACGAGAAGGTGGAGTAACTAACACACACAGTCCACACAGGAGATACACGAGAAGGTGGAGTAACTAACACACAGTCCACACAGGAGATACACGAGAAGGTGGAGTAACTAACACACACACAGGAGATACACGAGAAGGTGGAGTAACTAACACACAGTCCACACAGGAGATACACGAGAAGGTGGAGTAACTAACACACAGTCCACACAGGAGATACACGAGAAGGTGGAGTAACTAACACACACACACACACACACACACAGTCCACACAGGAGATACACGAGAAGGTGGAGTAACTAACACACACACACACACACACACACACAGGAGATACACGAGAAGGTGGAGTAACTAACACACACACACACACACACAGGAGATGGAGTAACACGACAACACACAGTAACACACACACACACACACACACTAACACACACACACTAACACACACACTAACACACACACACACACACACACACACACACACACACACACACACACACACACACACACACACACACACACACACACACACACACACACACACACACACTAACACACAGTCCACACAGGAGATACACGACAAGGTGAAGAACTGATGGACAGACACACACACACACACTTAAACACACACACACATGGACACACACACACACACTTTTCAAACCCTTGCTGAAGAGCAGATGGATAGCAGACACAGCAGCCCCACACTCCATTTTCTTTCTTTCCTCCCCCTCCTCTCCCTCTCTCTTCTCCTCTCCTCTCCCTCCTCTCTTTTCCTCCCCCTCCTCTCCCTCTCTCTTCTCCTCTCCTCTCCCCTCCTCTCTTTTCCTCCCCTCCTCTCCTCTTCTCTCCTCTCCTCCTCTATACCCTCTCCCCTCCTCTCTTCTCCTCCCCTCTCCTCTCTTCCCTCTCTCTTCTCCTCCCCTCTCCTCTCTTCCCTCTCTCCTCTCCTCTCCTCTTCTCTCTTCCCTCTCTCTTCTCCTCTCCTCTTCTCTCCTCTCCTCTCCTCTCTTCCCTCTCTCTTCTCCTCTCCTCTTCTCTCTTCCCTCACTCTTCTCCTCTCCTCTCCTCTTCTCTCTTCCCTCTCTCTTCTCCTCTCCTCTTCTCTCCTCTCCTCCCTCCTCCTCTCCCCCCTCTCCCCTCCTCTCTTCTCCTCCCCTCTCCTCTCCCCTCTTCCCTCTCTCTTCTCCTCTCCTCTCCTCTTCTCTCTTCCCTCTCTCTTCTCCTCTCCTCTTCTCTCCTCTCCTCTTCTCTCCTCTCCTCTCCTCTCTTCCCTCTCTCTTCTCCTTTCCTCTTCTCTCCTCTCCTCTCCTCCTCTCCACCCTCTCCCCCCCTCTCTTCTCCTCCCCTCTCCTCTTCTCTCTTCCCTCTCTCTTCTCCTCTCCTCTTCTCTCTTCCCTCTCTCTTCTCCTCTCCTCTTCTCTCCCCTCTCCTCTCTTCCCTCTCTTCTCCTCTTCTCTCTTCGCTCTCTCTTCTCCTCTACTCTTCTCTCCTCTCCTCTCTTCCCTCTCTCTTCTCCTCTCCTCTTCTCTCCTCTCCTCTCTTCCCTCTCTTTTCTCCTCTCCTCTTCTCTCCTCTCCTCTCTTCCCTCTCTTCTCCTCTCCTCTTCTCTCCTCTCCTCTCTTCCCTCTCTTTTCTCCTCTCCTCTTCTCTCCTCTCCTCTCTTCCCTCTCTCTTCTCCTCTCCTCTTCTCTCCTCTCCTCTCTTCCCTCTCTTCTCCTCTCCTCTTCTCTCCTCTCCTCTCTTCCCTCTCTTTTCTCCTCTCCTCTTCTCTCCTCTCCTCTCTTCCCTCTCTTCTCCTCTCCTCTTCTCTCCTCTCCTCTCTTCCCTCTCTTTTCTCCTCTCCTCTTCTCTCCTCTCCTCTCTCCTCTCTCTCTTCTCCCCTCCTCTCTCCTGGTGCTAACATGTGAAACTTCACTGTGTTGTCCTTTATGGTCTTCTCAGCCAGTTACAGTCGTGTTCTCATGACGATGTGATGTCACTTGGTGCAGGGTGATGGTACCTACTATTACATTTCCATTATTCTGAGAGAGAGGCTTCTCTTGTTTTTCAATATACACCACGTGACCACCACCTGCTCGTCGAATATCTCATTCTAAAATCATGGGCATTAATATGGAGTTGGTCCCCCCTTTGCTGCTATAACAGCCTCCACTCTTCCGGGAAGGCTTTCCACTAGATGTTGGAACATTGCTGCTATAACAGCCTCCACTCTTCTGGGAAGGCTTTCCACTAGATGTTGGAACATTGCTGCTATAACAGCCTCCACTCTTCTGGGAAGGCTTTCCACTAGATGTTGGAACATTGCTGCTATAACAGCCTCCACTCTTCTGGGAAGGCTTTCCACTTGATGTAGGAACATTGCTGCTATAACAGCCTCCACTCTTCTGGGAAGGCTTTGCACTAGATGTTGGAACATTGCTGCTATAACAGCTTCCACTCTTCTGGGAAGGCTTTCCACTAGATGTTGGAACATTGCTGCTATAACAGACTCCACTCTTCTGGGAAGGCTTTCCACTAGATGTTGGAACATTGCTGCTATAACAGCCTCCACTCTTCTGGGAAGGCTTTCCACTAGATGTTGGAACATTGCTGCTATAACAGCCTCCACTCTTCTGGGAAGGCTTTCCACTAGATGTAGGAACATTGCTGCTATAACAGCCTCCACTCTTCTGGGAAGGCTTTCCACTAGATGTTGGAACATTGCTGCTATAACAGCCTCTACTCTTCTGGGAAGGCTTTCCACTAGATGTTGGAACAGTGCTGCAGGGGGACTTGCTTCCATTCAGCCACAAGAGCGTTAGTGAGGTCTGGGGAACTGATGTTGGGCGATTAGGCCCGGCTCACAGTCGGGGTTCCAATTCAACCCAAACGTGTTTGATTGGGTTGAGGTCAGGGCTGCAGGCCAGTCAAGTTCTTCCACACCTTCTCTTTGTGCACGGGGGGACATTGTCATGCTGAAACAGGAAAGGGCCTTCTGCCAACTTTTGCCACAAAGTTGGAAGCACAGAATCATCTACAATGTCATTGTATGCTGTAGCGTTAAGATTTTCCTTCACTGTAACTAAGGGAACTAGCCCAAATCATGAAAAACAGACCATTATTCTTCCTCCACCAAACTTTACAGTTGACACTATGCATTGGGGCAGGTAGCGTTCTCCTGGCACCTGCCAAACCCAGATTTGTCCATCGGACTGCCAGATGGTGAAGCGTGATTCATCACTCCAGAGAACACATTTCCACTGTTCCAGAGTCCAATGGTCGGCGAGCTTTACAAGATGCTTGGCATTGTGCATGGTGATCTTAGGCTTGTGTGAGGCTGCTCGGCCATGGAAACCCATTACATGAAGCTCCCGACTAACAGTTGTTGTGCTGAAGTTGCTACCAGAGGCAGTTTGGGAACGCCTCTAGACGTTTTCCACTTCACAATAACAGCTGACCAGCTCTAGCAGGGCAGCTCTAGCAGGGCAGCTCTAGCAGGGCAGCTCTAGCAGGGCAGCTCTAGCAGGGCAGCTCTAGCAGGGCAGAAATTCGACGAACTGACTTGTTGGAAAGGTGGAATCCTATGACGGTGCCACGTTGAAAGTCACTGAGCTCTTCAGTAAGGCCGTTCTACTGACAGTGTTTGTCTATGGAGATTGCATGCCTGCGTGCTCGATTTTAGGTGTCCACATACTTTTTAGATATAGTGTATCCGCTCTTTACGCAGAGAGAGAGGGCTGCCGAGAATATACCAGATATTTACATAGAGAGAGAGAGGGAGAGAGAGAGAGAGAGAGAGAGAGAGAGAGAGAGAGAGAGAGAGAGAGAGGGCTGCAGAGAATATACCAGATCTTTACACAGAGAGAGAGAGGGAGAGGGCTGAGGGAGAATATACCAGATCTTTACATAGAGAGAGAGAGAGAGAGAGAGAGAGAGAGAGAGAGAGAGAGAGAGGGAGAGCTGCTGAGAATATAGGGGGTGGTGTGTGATGGGTGATGTGTAGGGGGGTTGGTGTGTGATAGGTGATGCTTAGGGGAGTGTGTGTGTGTGTGTCTCGGAGATGCTATCTGCGGTCTCTGCTAGATAGAAGGGTTATAATCAGACCCACTTGCTCTCTGCTTTAGGACAATGGGGTATATGAACAAGACTATAGAATCTGAGGAGAGGAGGAGGAGGGGATGGGGGAGAGGAGGAGGGGGAGAGAGGAGGAGGGGAAGGGTGGGGAGAGTAGGAGGGGAGGGGTGGAGGAGGGAGGGGATGGGGAGAGGAGGAGGGGGAGAGGAGAGGAGGAGGGGATGGGTGAGAGGAGGAGGGGAGAGGAGAGGAGGAGGGGATGGGGGAGAGGAGGAGGGGGAGAGAGGAGGGAGGGGAAGGGTGGGGGAGAGTAGGAGGGGAGGGGTGGAGGAGGGAGGGGATGGGGGAGAGGAGGAGGGAGGGGATGGGGAGAGGAGGAGGGGGAGAGGGGATGGGGTAGAGGAGGATGGGGAGAGAGGAGGAGGGGGAGAGAAGGAGGAGGAGGGGATGAGAGAGGGGAGGGGATGGGGGAGGGGATGAGATGAGGGAGAGGAGGGAGGGGGGGGGATGGGGAGAGGAAATGAGGAGGAGGGGAGAGAGGAGAGAAGGAGGGGAGGGGATGGGGAGAGGGGAGGAGGGGAGAGGAGGGGGAGGAAGGGATGGGATGGGGGAGAGGAGGAGGGGAGGGGGAGGAGGAGGAGGAGGGAGTAGGGGAAGGGATGGGGAGAGGAGGAGGAGGGGAGCGGATGGGGAGAGAAGGAGGAGGAGGGAAGGGGATGGGGAGAGGAGGAGGGGAGAGGAGAGGAGGAGGAGGGGAGCGGATGGGGGGGAGAGGAGAGGAGAGGAGGAGGAGGAGGGGAGCGGATGGGGAGAGAAGGAGAGAGAGAGAGAGAGAGGGGCTGGGTGGCTGACTGACTGACTGGATGGCTGGAGATGAGATGGTTAGTTCTGAATCAGAGAGAAACTTTCTGGCTGACTGGGTGGCTGAGTGACTGAGTGGCTGACTGACTGGGTGACTGGGTGACTGGGTGACTGGGTGACTGGGTGACTGGGTGACTGACTGACTGGGTGACTGGGTGACTGGGTGACTGGGTGACTGGGTGACTGGGTGACTGACTGACTGGGTGACTGGGTGGCTGGGTGACTGGGTGACTGGGTGACTGGGTGACTGGGTGACTGACTGACTGGGTGACTGGGTGGCTGGCTGACTGGGTGGCTGGCTGGCTGACTGACTGGGTGGCTGGGTGGCTGGCTGGCTGACTGACTGGGTGGCTGGGTGGCTGACTGACTGGGTGACTGGGTGGCTGGCTGACTGGGTGGCTGGGTGGCTGGCTGGCTGACTGACTGGGTGGCTGACTGACTTGGTGACT
This sequence comes from Oncorhynchus keta, assembly GCF_023373465.1. Lineage (NCBI taxonomy): Eukaryota > Metazoa > Chordata > Actinopteri > Salmoniformes > Salmonidae > Oncorhynchus > Oncorhynchus keta. Next base: position 191,513 of record NW_026281057.1, read on the forward strand.
GGCTGACTTGGTGACTGGCTAACTGACTGACTGGGTGGCTGGCTGACTGGGTGGCTGGCTGACTGGGTTTGCTGGGTGGCTGGCTGGCTGACTGGGTGGCTGGGTGGCTCGGTGACTGGGTGGCTGGCTGAATGGTTGGCTGGGTGGCTGGCTGACTGGGTGGCTGGGTGGCTGGCTGACTGGGTGGCTGGGTGGCTGGCTGACTGGGTGACTGGGTGGCTGGCTGACTGGGTGGCTGGGTGGCTGGCTGACTGGGTGGCTGGCTGACTGGGTGACTGGGTGGCTGGCTGACTGGGTGGCTGGCTGACTGGGTGGCTGGCTGACTGGGTGACTGGGTGGCTGGCTGACTGGGTGGCTGGGTGGCTGGCTGGCTGGCTGGCTGGGTGGCTGGCTGGGTGACTGGGTGGCTGGGTGGCTGGCTGGCTGGGTGGCTGGGTGGCTGGCTGACTGGGTGGCTGGGTGGCTGGCTGACTGGGTGGCTGGGTGGCTGGCTGACTGGGTGGCTGGGTGGCTGGCTGACTGGGTGGCTGGGTGGCTGGCTGACTGGGTGGCTGAATGACTGACTGACTGGGTGGCTGACTGACTGGGTGGCTGGGTGGCTGGCTAACTGGGTGGCTGGGTGGCTGGCTGACTGGGTGGCTGGGTGGCTGGCTAACTGGGTGGCTGAATGACTGACTGACTGGGTGGCTGACTGACTTGGTGACTGGCTGACTTGGTGACTGGCTAACTGACTGACTGGGTGACTGGCTAACTGGGTGGCTGAATGACTGACGGGGTGACTGGCTGACTGGCTGACTGGGTGGCTGGGTGGCTGGCTGGCTGACTGGGTGACTGGGTGGCTGACTGACTGGCTAACTGGGTGGCTGAATGACTGACGGGGTGACTGGCTGACTGGCTGACTGGGTGGCTGGGTGGCTGGCTGGCTGAATGGGTGACTGGGTGGCTGGCTGACTGGGTGGCTGGCTGACTGACTGACTGGGTGGCTGAC
>NW_026281057.1:197500-207500 GCF_023373465.1 Oncorhynchus keta
GAGGAAGTGTCCTAACTGTGTAACTACGGCCCTGTGAGGAAGTGTCCTAACTGTAACTACGACCCTGTGAGTAAGTGTCCTAACTGTGTAACTACGGCCCTGTGAGGAAGTGTCCTAACTGTGTAACTACGACCCTGTGAGGAAGTGTCCTAACTGTGTAACTACGGCCCTGTGAGGAAGTGTCCTAACTGTGTAGCTACGACCCTGTGAGGAAGTGTCCTAACTGTGTAGCTACGACCCTGTGAGGAAGTGTCCTAACTGTGTAGCTACGGCCCTGTGAGGAAGTGTCCTAACTGTAACTACGACCCTGTGAGGAAGTGTCCTAACTGTGTAACTACGGCCCTGTGAGGAAGTGTCCTAACTGTGTAACTACGGCCCTGTGAGGAAGTGTCCTAACTGTGTAACTACGGCCCTGTGAGGAAGTGTCCTAACTGTGTAACTACGGCCCTGTGAGGAAGTGTCCTAACTGTGTAACTACGGCCCTGTGAGGAAGTGTCCTAACTGTGTAACTACGGCCCTGTGAGGAAGTGTCCTAACTGTAACTACAGCCCTGTGAGGAAGTGTCCTAACTGTGTAACTACGACCCTGTGAGGAAGTGTCCTAACTGTAACTACGGCCCTGTGAGGAAGTGTCCTAACTGTGTAACTACAGCCCTGTGAGGAAGTGTCCTAACTGTGTAACTACGGCCCTGTGAGGAAGTGTCCTAACTGTGTAACTACGGCCCTGTGAGGAAGTGTCCTAACTGTGTAACTACGGCCCTGAGGGGAAGTGTCCTAACTGTGTAACTACAGCCCTGTGAGGAAGTGTCCTAACTGTGTAACTACGGCCCTGTGAGGAAGTGTCCTAACTGTGTAACTACGGCCCTGTGAGGAAGTGTCCTAACTGTGTAACTACGGCCCTGTGAGGAAGTGTCCTAACTGTGTAACTACGGCCCTGTGAGGAAGTGTCCTAACTGTGTAACTACGGCCCTGTGAGGAAGTGTCCTAACTGTGTAACTACGGCCCTGTGAGGAAGTGTCCTAACTGTGTAACTACGGCCCTGTGAGGAAGTGTCCTAACTGTAACTACGGCCCTGTGAGGAAGTGTCCTAACTGTGTAGCTACGGCCCTGTGAGGAAGACCGTGTCTGTTTGTCTCTCCAGGTGTTGAACGAGGCAGTAGGGGCCATCTTGACCGTGTCTGTTTGTCTCTCCAGGTGTTGAACGAGGCAGTAGGGGCCATCTTGACCGTGTCTGTTTGTCTCTCCAGGTGTTGAACGAGGCAGTAGGGGCCATCTTGACCGTGTCTGTTTGTCTCTCCAGGTGTTGAACGAGGCAGTAGGGGCCATCTTGACCGTGTCTGTTTGTCTCTCCAGGTGTTGAACGAGGCAGTAGGGGCCATCTTGACCGTGTCTGTTTGTCTCTCCAGGTGTTGAACGAGGCGGTAGGGGCCATCTTGACCGTGTCTGTTTGTCTCTCCAGGTGTTGAACGAGGCGGTAGGGGCCATCTTGACCGTGTCTGTTTGTCTCTCCGGGTGTTGAACGAGGCGGTAGGGGCCATCTTGACCGTGTCTGTTTGTCTCTCCAGGTGTTGAACGAGGCGGTAGGGACCATCTTGACCGTGTCTGTTTGTCTCTCCAGGTGTTGAACGAGGCGGTAGAGGCCATCTTGACCGTGTCTGTTTGTCTCTCCAGGTGTTGAACGAGGCAGTAGGGGCCATCTTGACCGTGTCTGTTTGTCTCTCCAGGTGTTGAACGAGGCAGTAGGGGCCATCTTGACCATTTGTCTCTCCAGGTGTTGAACGAGGCAGTAGGGGCCATCTTGACCGTGTCTGTTTGTCTCTCCAGGTGTTGAACGAGGCGGTAGGGGCCATCTTGACCGTGTCTGTTTGTCTCTCCAGGTGTTGAACGAGGCGGTAGGGGCCATCTTGACCGTGTCTGTTTGTCTCTCCAGGTGTTGAACGAGGCAGTAGGGGCCATCTTGACCGTGTCTGTTTGTCTCTCCAGGTGTTGAACGAGGCGGTAGGGGCCATCTTGACCGTGTCTGTTTGTCTCTCCAGGTGTTGAACGAGGCGGTAGAGGCCATCTTGACCGTGTCTGTTTGTCTCTCCAGGTGTTGAACGAGGCGGTAGGGACCATCTTGACCGTGTCTGTTTGTCTCTCCAGGTGTTGAACGAGGCGGTAGAGGCCATCTTGACCGTGTCTGTTTGTCTCTCCAGGTGTTGAACGAGGCGGTAGAGGCCATCTTGACCGTGTCTGTTTGTCTCTCCAGGTGTTGAACGAGGCAGTAGGGGCCATCTTGACCGTGTCTGTTTGTCTCTCCAGGTGTTGAACGAGGCAGTCGAGGCCATCTTGACCGTGTCTGTTTGTCTCTCCAGGTGTTGAACGAGGCGGTAGGGACCATCTTGACCGTGTCTGTTTGTCTCTCCAGGTGTTGAACGAGGCGGTAGGGGCCATCTTGACCGTGTCTGTTTGTCTCTCCAGGTGTTGAACGAGGCAGTAGAGGCCATCTTGACCGTGTCTGTTTGTCTCTCCAGGTGTTGAACGAGGCAGTAGGGGCCATCTTGACCGTGTCTGTTTGTCTCTCCAGGTGTTGAACGAGGCGGTAGAGGCCATCTTGACCGTGTCTGTTTGTCTCTCCAGGTGTTGAACGAGGCAGTAGGGGCCATCTTGACCGTGTCTGTTTGTCTCTCCGGGTGTTGAACGAGGCAGTAGGGGCCATCTTGACCGTGTCTGTTTGTCTCTCCAGGTGTTGAACGAGGCAGTAGGGGCCATCTTGACCGTGTCTGTTTGTCTCTCCGGGTGTTGAACGAGGCAGTAGGGGCCATCTTGACCGTGTCTGTTTGTCTCTCCAGGTGTTGAACGAGGCGGTAGGGACCATCTTGACCGTGTCTGTTTGTCTCTCCAGGTGTTGAACGAGGCAGTAGGGGCCATCTTGACCGTGTCTGTTTGTCTCTCCAGGTGTTGAACGAGGCAGTAGGGGCCATCTTGACCGTGTCTGTTTGTCTCTCCAGGTGTTGAACGAGGCGGTAGGGACCATCTTGACCGTGTCTGTTTGTCTCTCCAGGTGTTGAACGAGGCAGTAGGGGCCATCTTGACCGTGTCTGTTTGTCTCTCCAGGTGTTGAACGAGGCGGTAGGGGCCATCTTGACCGTGTCTGTTTGTCTCTCCAGGTGTTGAACGAGGCAGTAGGGGCCATCTTGACCATTTGTCTCTCCAGGTGTTGAACGAGGCAGTAGGGGCCATCTTGACCGTGTCTGTTTGTCTCTCCAGGTGTTGAACGAGGCGGTAGGGGCCATCTTGACCGTGTCTGTTTGTCTCTCCAGGTGTTGAACGAGGCGGTAGGGGCCATCTTGACCGTGTCTGTTTGTCTCTCCAGGTGTTGAACGAGGCAGTAGGGGCCATCTTGACCGTGTCTGTTTGTCTCTCCAGGTGTTGAACGAGGCGGTAGGGGCCATCTTGACCGTGTCTGTTTGTCTCTCCAGGTGTTGAACGAGGCGGTAGAGGCCATCTTGACCGTGTCTGTTTGTCTCTCCAGGTGTTGAACGAGGCGGTAGGGACCATCTTGACCGTGTCTGTTTGTCTCTCCAGGTGTTGAACGAGGCGGTAGAGGCCATCTTGACCGTGTCTGTTTGTCTCTCCAGGTGTTGAACGAGGCGGTAGAGGCCATCTTGACCGTGTCTGTTTGTCTCTCCAGGTGTTGAACGAGGCAGTAGGGGCCATCTTGACCGTGTCTGTTTGTCTCTCCAGGTGTTGAACGAGGCAGTCGAGGCCATCTTGACCGTGTCTGTTTGTCTCTCCAGGTGTTGAACGAGGCGGTAGGGACCATCTTGACCGTGTCTGTTTGTCTCTCCAGGTGTTGAACGAGGCGGTAGGGGCCATCTTGACCGTGTCTGTTTGTCTCTCCAGGTGTTGAACGAGGCAGTAGGGGCCATCTTGACCGTGTCTGTTTGTCTCTCCGGGTGTTGAACGAGGCAGTAGGGGCCATCTTGACCGTGTCTGTTTGTCTCTCCAGGTGTTGAACGAGGCAGTAGGGGCCATCTTGACCGTGTCTGTTTGTCTCTCCGGGTGTTGAACGAGGCAGTAGGGGCCATCTTGACCGTGTCTGTTTGTCTCTCCAGGTGTTGAACGAGGCGGTAGGGACCATCTTGACCGTGTCTGTTTGTCTCTCCAGGTGTTGAACGAGGCAGTAGGGGCCATCTTGACCGTGTCTGTTTGTCTCTCCAGGTGTTGAACGAGGCAGTAGGGGCCATCTTGACCGTGTCTGTTTGTCTCTCCAGGTGTTGAACGAGGCGGTAGGGACCATCTTGACCGTGTCTGTTTGTCTCTCCAGGTGTTGAACGAGGCAGGAGGGGCCATCTTGACCGTGTCTGTTTGTCTCTCCAGGTGTTGAACGAGGCGGTAGGGGCCATCTTGACCGTGTCTGTTTGTCTCTCCAGGTGTTGAACGAGGCAGTAGGGGCCATCTTGACCGTGTCTGTTTGTCTCTCCAGGTGTTGAACGAGGCGGTAGAGGCCATCTTGACCGTGTCTGTTTGTCTCTCCAGGTGTTGAACGAGGCAGTAGGGGCCATCTTGACCGTGTCTGTTTGTCTCTCCAGGTGTTGAACGAGGCAGTCGAGGCCATCTTGACCGTGTCTGTTTGTCTCTCCAGGTGTTGAACGAGGCAGGAGGGGCCATCTTGACCGTGTCTGTTTGTCTCTCCAGGTGTTGAACGAGGCAGTCGAGGCCATCTTGACCGTGTCTGTTTGTCTCTCCGGGTGTTGAACGAGGCAGTAGGGGCCATCTTGACCGTGTCTGTTTGTCTCTCCGGGTGTTGAACGAGGCAGTAGGGGCCATCTTGACCGTGTCTGTTTGTTTCTCCAGGTGTTGAACGAGGCAGTAGGGGCCATCTTGACCGTGTCTGTTTGTCTCTCCAGGTGTTGAACGAGGCGGTAGGGGCCATCTTGACCGTGTCTGTTTGTCTCTCCAGGTGTTGAACGAGGCAGTAGGGGCCATCTTGACCGTGTCTGTTTGTCTCTCCAGGTGTTGAACGAGGCAGTAGGGGCCATCTTGACCGTGTCTGTTTGTCTCTCCAGGTGTTGAACGAGGCGGTAGGGGGCCATCTTGACCGTGTCTGTTTGTCTCTCCAGGTGTTGAACGAGGCGGTAGAGGCCATCTTGACCGTGTCTGTTTGTCTCTCCAGGTGTTGAACGAGGCGGTAGGGGCCATCTTGACCGTGTCTGTTTGTCTCTCCAGGTGTTGAACGAGGCGGTAGGGGCCATCTTGACCGTGTCTGTTTGTCTCTCCAGGTGTTGAACGAGGCGGTAGGGGCCATCTTGACCGTGTCTGTTTGTCTCTCCAGGTGTTGAACGAGGCGGTAGGGGCCATCTTGACCGTGTCTGTTTGTCTCTCCAGGTGTTGAACGAGGCAGTAGGGGCCATCTTGACCGTGTCTGTTTGTCTCTCCAGGTGTTGAACGAGGCAGTAGGGGCCATCTTGACCGTGTCTGTTTGTCTCTCCAGGTGTTGAACGAGGCAGTAGGGGCCATCTTGACCGTGTCTGTTTGTCTCTCCAGGTGTTGAACGAGGCGGTAGGGGCCATCTTGACCGTGTCTGTTTGTCTCTCCGGGTGTTGAACGAGGCAGTAGGGGCCATCTTGACCGTGTCTGTTTGTCTCTCCAGGTGTTGAACGAGGCAGTAGGGGCCATCTTGACCGTGTCTGTTTGTCTCTCCAGGTGTTGAACGAGGCGGTAGGGGCCATCTTGACCGTGTCTGTTTGTCTCTCCAGGTGTTGAACGAGGCGGTAGGGGCCATCTTGACCGTGTCTGTTTGTCTCTCCAGGTGTTGAACGAGGCAGTAGGGGCCATCTTGACCGTGTCTGTTTGTCTCTCCAGGTGTTGAACGAGGCGGTAGGGGCCATCTTGACCGTGTCTGTTTGTCTCTCCGGGTGTTGAACGAGGCAGTAGGGGCCATCTTGACCGTGTCTGTTTGTCTCTCCAGGTGTTGAACGAGGCAGTAGGGGCCATCTTGACCGTGTCTGTTTGTCTCTCCAGGTGTTGAACGAGGCGGTAGGGGCCATCTTGACCGTGTCTGTTTGTCTCTCCAGGTGTTGAACGAGGCAGTAGGGGCCATCTTGACCGTGTCTGTTTGTCTCTCCAGGTGTTGAACGAGGCAGTAGGGGCCATCTTGACCGTGTCTGTTTGTCTCTCCAGGTGTTGAACGAGGCAGTAGGGGCCATCTTGACCGTGTCTGTTTGTCTCTCCAGGTGTTGAACGAGGCAGGAGGGGCCATCTTGACCGTGTCTGTTTGTCTCTCCAGGTGTTGAACGAGGCAGTAGGGGCCATGATGTACCACACCATCACTCTGACCAGAGAGGACCTGGAGAAGTTCAAGGCCCTACGCATCATCATCCGCATCGGCAGCGGCTACGACAACATCGACATCAAGGCAGCCGGAGAGCTGGGTACGCACCAATATTCACCCAACTATGATCGGCAGAATGGAGTCACTTAGCAGAGACGCGTTGTCAGGGTCTTCCTGTGGTGAAGTAGAGGAGGACCAAAACGCAGCGTGGTTATATTGACTCATGTTTAATAAAAACAGATAAACATGAACACTACAAAACAATAAATGTGGAAAACCAAAACAGCCCTATCTGGTGCAAAACACAGAGACAGGAACAATCACCCACAAACACACAGTGAAACCCAGGCTACCTAAGTATGATTCTCAATCAGAGATAACTAATGACACCTGCCTCTGATTGAGAACCATACTAGGCCGAAACATCGAAATAACCAAAACATAGAAAAACAAACATAGACTACCCACCCCAACTCACGCCCTGACCAGACTAAATAATGACAAAACAAAGGAAATAAAGGTCAGAACGTGACACACGTGCAGGGCACTCGGAAAGTATTCAGACCCCTTGATTTCTTTCCACATGTTTACGTTACAGCCTTGTTCTAAAATGGATGAAATAAAGATTTGTCCTCATCACACGCAATACCCAGGTCCTTCTGTAGCTCAGTTGGTAGAGCATGGCGCTTGTAACGCCAGGGTAGTGGGTTCGATTCCCGGGACCACCCATACGTAGAATGTATGCACACATGACTGTAAGTCGCTTTGGATAAAAGCGTCTGCTAAATGGCATATATTATATATCATATATATATATTATTATTATATATATTATACCTCATAATGACAACGCAAAAACTGGTTCTTGTAAATTGTAGCTAATTTATTACAAATAGAAAAGATACCTTATTTACATAAGTATTCAGACCTTTTGCTCTGAGACTCGGGTGCGTCCTGTTTTCATTAATCATCATTGAGGTGTCAGTGCAAAAACCAAGCCATGAGGTCAAAGGCTCCGAGACAGGATCGTGTCGAGGCACAGATCTGGGAAAGGGTACCAAAAGATTTCTGCAGCATTGAAGGTTCCCAAGAACACAGTGGCCTCCATCATTCTTAAATGGAAGAAGTTTGGAACCACCAAGACTCTTCCTAGAGCTGGCCACCCGGCCAAACTGAGCAACCGGGGCCAGACGGAAGCCGCTTCTCAGTAAAAGGCACATGACAGCCCGCTTGGAGTTTGCCAAAAGGCACCTAAATAACTCTCAGACCATGAGAAACAAGATTCTCTGGTCTGATGAAACAAGGTTGAACTATTTGTCCTGAATGCCAAGCGTCACGTCTGGAGGAAACCTGGCACCATCCCTACGGTGAAGCATGGTGGTGGCAGCATCATGCTATGGGGATGTTCTTCAGGGACTGGGAGACTAGTCAGGATCGAGGGAAAGATGAACGGAGCAAAGTACAGAGAGATCCTTGATGAAAACCTGCTCCAGAGCCTCAGGACCTCAGACTGGGGCGAAGGTTCACCTTCCAGCAGGACAACAACCCTAAGTACACAGCCAACACAATGCAGGAGTGGTATCGGGACAAGTCTCTGAATGTCCTTGAGTGTCCTCCTCCCCAGGTGTCTCTTAATCTAACTCTGTGTGTCCTCCTCCCCAGGTGTCTCTTAATATAACTCTGTGTGTCCTCCTCCCCCAGGTGTCTCTTAATCTAACTCTGTGTGTCCTCCTCCCCCAGGTGTCTCTTAATCTAACTCTGTGTGTCCTCCTCCCCAGGTGTCTCTTAATCTAACTCTGTGTGTCCTCCTCCCCCAGGTGTCTCTTAATCTAACTCATGTGTCCTCCTCCCCAGGTGTCTCTTAATCTAACTCTGTGTGTCCTCCTCCCCAGGTGTCTCTTAATCTAACTCTGTGTGTCCTCCTCCCCAGGTGTCTCTTAATCTAACTCTGTGTGTCCTCCTCCCCCAGGTGTCTCTAACTCTGTGTGTCCCCCTCCCCCAGGTGTCTCTAACTCTGTGTGTCCTCCTCCCCAGGAGTCTCTTAATCTAACTCTGTGTGTCCTCCTCCCCAGGTGTCTCTTAATCTAACTCTGTGTGTCCTCCTCCCCCAGGTGTCTCTTAATCTAACTCTGTGTGTCCTCCTCCCCCAGGTGTCTCTTAATCTAACTCTGTGTGTCCTCCTCCCCAGGTGTCTCTTAATCTAACTCTGTGTGTCCTCCTCCCCCAGGTGTCTCTTAATCTAACTCTGTGTGTCCTCCTCCCCCAGGTGTCTCTTAATCTAACTCTGTGTGTCCTCCTCCCCCAGGTGTCTCTAACTCTGTGTGTCCTCCTCCCCCAGGTGTCTCTTAATCTAACTCTGTGTGTCTCCCTCCCCCAGGTGTCTCTTAATCTAACTTTGTGTGTCCTCCTCCCCTGGTGTCTCTAACTCTGTGTGTCCTCCTCCCCAGGTGTCTCTCTGTGTGTAACCTCCTCTCCCCAGGTGTCTTAATCTAACTCTGTGTGTCCTCCTCCCCTGGTGTCTCTAACTCTGTGTGTCCTCCTCCCCAGGTGTCTCTTAATCTAACTCTGTGTGTCCTCCTCCCCCAGGTGTCTCTTAATCTAACTCCTCCCCCAGGTGTGTGTCCTCCTCCCCAGGTGTCTCTTAATCTAACTCTGTGTGTCCTCCTCCCCAGGTGTCTCTAACTCTGTGTGTCCTCCTCCCCCAGGTGTCTCTAACTCTGTGTGTCCTCCTCCCCAGGTGTCTCTTAATCTAACTCTGTGTGTCCTCCTCCCCAGGTGTCTCTAACTCTGTGTGTCCTCCTCCCCAGGTGTCTCTAACTCTGTGTGACCTGCTCCCCCAGGTGTCTCTTAATCTAACTCTGTGTCCTCCCCAGGTGTCTCTAACTCTGTGTGTCCTCCTCCCCCACTCTGTCTCCCTCCCCAGGTGTCTCTTAATCTAACTTTGTGTCCTCCCCCCTGGTGTCCCCAGGTGTCTCTTAATCTAACTCTGTGTGTCCTCCTCCCCCAGGTGTCTCTTAATCTAACTCTGTGTGTCCTCCCCCAGGTGTCTCTAACTCTGTGTGTCCTCCTCCCCAGGTGTCTCTTAATCTAACTCTGTGTGTCCTCCTCCCCCAGGTGTCTCTTAACTTTGTGTGTCCTCCTCTAACTCTGTGTGTCCTCCTCCCCCAGGTGTCTCTTAATCTAACTCTGTGTGTCCTCCTCCCCCAGGTGTCTCTTAATCTAACTCTGTGTGTCCTCCTCCCCCAGGTGTCTCTTAATCTAACTCTGTGTGTCCTCCTCCCCAGGTGTCTCTTAATCTAACTCTGTGTGTCCTCCTCCCCCAGGTGTCTCTTAATCTAACTCTGTGTGTCCTCCTCCCCCAGGTGTCTCTAACTCTGTGTGTCCTCCTCCCCCAGGTGTCTCTTAATCTAACTCTGTGTGTCCTCCTCCCCCAGGTGTCTCTTAATCTAACTCTGTGTGTCCTCCTCCCCCAGGTGTCTCTTAATCTAACTCTGTGTGTCCTCCTCCCCCAGGTGTCTCTTAATCTAACTCTGTGTGTCCTCCTCCCCCAGGTGTCTCTAACTCTGTGTGTCCTCCTCCCCAGGTGTCTCTAACTCTGTGTGTCCTCCTCCCCAGGTGTCTCTAACTCTGTGTGTCCTCCTCCCCCAGGTGTCTCTAACTCTGTGTGTCCTCCTCCCCCAGGTGT
>NW_026281057.1:210000-315810 GCF_023373465.1 Oncorhynchus keta
GAAGTAATTACAATTTAGCAATTAAACACTGGAATGATTGATGTGCAGAAGATGAATGTGCAAGTAGAGATACTGGGGTGCAAAGGAGCAAGATAAATAAATAAATACAGTCTGGGGATGAAGTAGTTGGATGGGCTATTTACAGATGGGCTATGTACAGGTGCAGTGATCTGTGAGCTGCTCTGACAGCTGGTGCTTAAAGCTAGTGAGGGAGATATGAGTCTCCATAGGGTGAGGACATTTCAGCTGTTCTGTTCTGGTCAACCTTCTCTCCTCCTCATTGGCTGTTTCCATTATGTCAGTCAGCCTGTGGGATGTCGCAGGCCGTATGGACAGGGACAGGGACACACAGACCCTAGGGACAGGGACACACACAGACCCTAGGGACAGGGACACACACAGACCCTAGGGACAGGGACAGGGACACACACAGACCCTAGGGACAGGGACAGGGACACACACAGACCCTAGGGACAGGGACACACACAGACCCTATGGACAGGGACAGGGACACACACAGACCCTATGGACAGGGACAGGGACACACACAGACCCTAGGGACAGGGACAGGGACACACACAGGCCCTAGGGACAGGGACACACACAGGCCCTAGGGACAGGGACACAAACAGACCGTGCCCTAGGGACAGGGACTGAGCTGCTGAGTTTCAACTGTTCTGAACCATGCTGGTCATTTATGATTTGAACAGAGGGAACAGAGAGCTCCCCATCTGGCGTCCCATCCCACACTGAGATGAGACAGGACACACACACTATGGCTTGGCTATTTGTAAGGTGATGTGTGTGTTGATGTTGTGACTAAACCATGCTCTCTCCTCTGTCTCTGTGTGTGTAGGTCGTTCGGGTCAGGCGGTGGCTGTGCGGGCCAAGGTGTTTGGCTTCAACGTGATACTAAACCATGCTCTCTCCTCTGTCTCTGTGTGTGTAGGTCGTTCGGGTCAGGCGGTGGCTGTGCGGGCCAAGGTGTTTGGCTTCAACGTGATCTTCTACGACCCCTACCTGCAGGACGGCTTGGAGCGTTCCCTGGGCGTCCAGCGCGTCTACACCCTACAAGACCTGCTCTACCAGTCAGACTGCGTGTCTCTGCACTGCAACCTGAACGAACACAACCACCATCTCATCAACGACTTCACCATCAAACAGGTAGAGAGGACAGCTGACCTTTGACCTTTATGGTATAACTCACTGACTCCCAGTCAGTTATTAATATGGGTTATTAATTCATATATGTATTAATGTTTTTATTCATTCATATAGTTATTAATATGGGTTATTAATTAATCTCATTATTAATATGAGTTATAAATTCATATAGTTATTAATATGGGTTATTAATTAATCTCATTATTAATATGAGTTATAAATTCATATAGTTATTAATATGGGTTATTAATTAATATCATTATTAATATGAGTTATAAATTCATATAGTTATTAATGAGGTATTCATTCATATAGTTATTAATATGAGTTATTAATTCATATAGTTATTAATATGGGTTATTCATTAATGTGGTTATTAATATAGTTATTAATATGGGTTATTAATTCATATAGTTATTAATGAGTTATTCATTCATATAGTTATTAATATGGGTTATTAATTCATATAGTTATTAATATGGGTTATTAATTAATATAGTTATTAATATATTATTAATATAGTTATTAATTAATGTGGTTATTAATATAGTTATTAATGATTTATTCATTTATAGTTATTAATGAGTTATTCATTCATATAGGTATTAATATGGGTTATTAATTATAGTTATTAATATGGGTTATTAAATATAGTTAATAATAATAATAATATATGCCATTTCACGCTTTTATAGACTTATTAGTCATGTGTGCATACATTCTCGTATTGAAATATCATCTATTAACCACCATGGGTTATTAATTCATATAGTTATTAATGAGTTATTAATTCATATAGTTATTAATATGAGTAATTAATTCATATAGTTATTAATATGGGTTATTCATTCATATAGTTATTAATATTAATTCATATAGTTATTAATATGGGTTATTCATTCATATAGTTATTTATGGGTTATTCATTCATATAGTTATTAATGGGTTATTCATTCATATAGTTATTAATATTTATTCATTCATATAGTTATTATATGGGTTATTCATTCATATAGTTATTAGTTATTAATATGGATTTATTCATTCATATAGTTATTAATATGGGTTATTAATTCATATAGTTATTAATATGGGTTATTAATTCATATAGTTATTAATATGGGTTATTCATTCATATAGTTATTAATATGGGTTATTAATTAGTTATTATAGTTATTAATATAGTTATTATATTCATTCATATAGTTATTAATCAGACTATCCTGAACACCTCATCATCCTTATATATGTATATATTATCATTAACTACCAACGCTGCATAGAAGGCCAGTGGTCTTCACTGTTGACGTTGAGACTGGACAGAGGAACTCTGCCTAGAAGGCCAGCATGAGTCATCTCAACTGAGTTGAGACTGGACAGAAGAACTCTGCCTAGAAGGCCAGTGTTCTTCACTGTTATTAGACTACAGAGGAACTCTAGTAATTCAGCATAGTTCTTAATATGGGTTATTGAGACTGGACAGAGGAATAGTTATTAATATGGGTCATTCTTCATATGAGACTTAGGAACTCTGGTTAGGCCAGCATTCATCGCCTCTTCACTGTTATTGAGATGAGGTTAGGCCAATTCATCTATAGTTATTGAGACTGGACAGAGGAACTCTTATTAATTCATCTCTTCAGTTGACATTGAGATGGACAGAGGAACTCTGCCTAGAAGGCCAGCATTCATATAGTTATTAACTCTGCCTATTCATTCGGAGTCATCTCTTATAGTTATTAGACTGGACAGAGGAACTCTGCCTAGAGGCCACATCCCGGAGTCATCTCTTTCACTATATTATATATGAGACTGGACAGAGGAACTCTGCCTAGAAGGCCAGCATCCCGGAGTCATCTCTTCACTGTTGACGTTGAGACTGGACAGAGGAACTCTGCCTAGAAGGCCAGCATCCCGGAGTCGCCTCTTCACTGTTGAAGTTCAGACTGGTGTTTTGCGGGTACTATTTCATGAAGCTGCCTGTTGAGGACTTGTGAGGCATCTGTTTCTCAGACTAGATACTCTAATGTACTTGTCCTCTTGTTCAGTTGTGCACCGGGGCCTCCCACTCCTCTTTCTATTCTGGTTAGGGCCAGTTTGCTCTGTTCTGTGAAGGGAGTAGTACACAGTGTTGTACCAGATCTTCAGTTTCTTGGCAATTTCTCTCATGGAATAGCCTTCATTTCTCAGAACAAGAAGAGACTGACGAGTTTCAGAGCAAAGGTCTTTGTTTGGGCCATTTTGAGCCTGTAATCGAACCCACAAATGCTGATGCTCCAGATACTCAACTAGTCTAAAGGTCAGTTTTATTGCTTCTTCAATCAGAACAACAGTTTTCAGCTGTGCTAACATAATTGCAAAATGGTTTTCTAATGATCAATTAGCTTTTTAAAATGATAAACTTGTATTAGCTAACACAACGTGCCATTGGAACACAGGAGTGATAATTGCTGATAATGGGTCTCTGTTCGCCTATGTAGATATTCCATTAAAAATCAGCCATTTCCAGCTACAATAGTCATTTACAACATTAACAATGTCTACACTGTATTTCTGATCAATTTGATGTTATTTTAATAGATCAAAAATTAGCTTTTCTTTCAAAAACAAGGACATTTCTAAGTGACCTCAAACTTTTGAACGGTAGTGTATATATGATATGAGTAATGTAAGATATGTAAACATTATTAAAGTGGCGTTTATTAAAGTGACTAGTGATCCATTTATTAAAGTGGCCAGTGATTTGGTCTCAATGTAGGCAGCAGCCTCTCTGTGTTAGTGGTGGTTGTTTAACAGTCTGATGACCTTGAGATAGAAGCTGTTTATCAGTCTGATGACCTTGAGATAGAAGCTGTTTATCAGTCTGATGACCTTGAGATAGAAGCTGTTTATCAGTCTGATGACCTTGAGATAGAAGCTGTTTATCAGTCTGATGACCTTGAGATAGAAGCTGTTTATCAGTCTGATGGCCTTGAGATAGAAGCTGTTTATCAGTCTGATAGCCTTGAGATAGAAGCTGTTTATCAGTCTGATGGCCTTGAGATAGAAGCTGTTTATCAGTCTGATGGCCTTGAGAATGTTTATCAGTCTGAGCTGTTTATCAGTCTGATGGCCTTGAGATAGAAGCTGTTTATCAGTCTGATGACCTTGAGATAGAAGCTGTTTATCAGTCTGATGGCCTTGAGATAGAAGCTGTTTTTCAGTCTCTCGGTCCCAGCTTTGATGCACCTGTACTGACCTCGCCTTCTGGATGATAGCGGGGTGAACAGGCAGTGGCTCGGGTGGTTGTTGTCCTTGATGATCTTTTTGGCCTTCCTGTGACATCAGGCGGTGTAGGTGTCCTGGATGGCAGGTAGTTTGCCCCCGGTGATGCGTTGTGCAGACCTCACTACCCTCTGGAGAGCCTTACGGTTGTGGGCGGAGCAGTTGCCGTACCAGGCAGTGATACAGCCCGACAGGATGCTCTCAATTGTGCATCTGTAAAAGATTGTGAGGGTCTTAGGTGACAAGCCAAATTTCTTCAGCCTCCTGAGGGTTAAGAAGAGGCTCTGCTGTGCCTTCTTCACCACGCTGTCTGTGTGGGTGAACCAATTCAGTTTGTCTGTGATGTGTACGCAGAGGAACTTGAAGCTTTCCACCTTCTCCACTGGTGCCCCCTCTGCTGTTTCCTGAAGTCCACGATCATCTCCTTTGTTTTGTTGACGTTGAGTGAGAAGTTATTTTCCTGACACCACACTCCGAGTGCCCTCACCTCCTCCCTGTAGGCCGTCTCGTCGTCGTTGGTAATCAAGCCCATTACTGTCTTCTGCAAACTTGACAATGATTTGGAGGCGTGCTTGGCCACGCAGTCATAGGTGAACAGGGAGAACAGGAGAGGGCTGAGCACGCACCCTTGTGGGGCCCCAGTGTTGAGGGTCAGCGAAGTGGAGATGTTGTTTCCTTTCCTACTGCTTAGAGCTGCTATCAATACAACAATACCCCATCTAGTCTGCCACCTGGTGGAGGAGGGCAGAATTACACCTCTTATCTCAGTTTCCTCTGACTCTCTCAGGTTGACTTCACTGCTCGGAGCTGCTATCAAAACAACATACCCCATCTGGTCTGCCACCTGGTGGAGGAGAGGAGAATTACACCTCTTATCTCAGTTTCCTCTGACTCTCTCAGGTTGACTTCACTGCTCAGAGCTGCTGTCAAAACTACATACCCCATCTGGTCTGTCTGGTCTGCCACCTGGTGGAGGAGAGGAGAATTACACCTCTTATCTCAGTTTCCTCTGACTCTCTCAGGTTGACTTCACTGCTCAGAGCTGCTGTCAAAACTACATACCCCATCTGGTCTGTCTGGTCTGCCACCTGGTGGAGGAGAGGAGAATTACACCTCTTATCTCAGTTTCCTCTTATTTTCTGTGTTTCTATTCTTTCTGGTTGACTTCACATCTGAGAGACAGAGGGAGAGAGAGAGAGAGCATTGAAGAGCTGTCTGAAGGAGAACAGAATAGAGAAGGCTCTATCTCTTAACCCAGTTCTTAACTCCTCTCCTGTGTCTCTTCTTCGTTGTTCTCTCAAGCCTGCATCTTCTTATCGTGTGTGTGTGTGTGCGTGCGTGCGTGTGTGCGTGCGTGTCTGTGTGTGTGAGTGCGTGCGTGCGTGTCTGTGCATGAGTGCGTGTGTGTGTGTGTGTGTGTGTGTGTGTGTGTGTGTGTGTGTGTGTGTGTGTGTGTGTGTGTGTGTGTGTGTGTGTGTGTGTGTGTGTGTGTGTGTGTGTGTGTGTGTGTGTGATAAAAGGATGACTGACAGTGCGAGGCCTTTTCATGTGGTGCAATTCGTATTGTGTCTAGATTTAAGGGATCAGTTTCTTCCAAGAATATTAATTAGATTTTTCAGGAGCTGTTGTTTTGCTCGCTAGCAGTATTTATTTATTATATGTATTTATGTTTGTCTAGTATAGTTATCAACTGTCATCTTGTCCTCAACGTAGTGCACTATCAGGGGAATAGAGTTCCATTTGGGATGTCCCCATCTACAGCCAACTCTGTGAGCTGAGCCAAGTAGTGCACTATCTATTATAGTCTCTCTTCTCCAGCTCTATCAGTAGGTCATCTCTATTATAGTCTCTCTTCTCCAGCTCTATCAGTAGGTCATCTCTATTCTAGTCTCTCTTCTCCAGCTCTATCAGTAGGTCATCTCTATTATAGTCTCTCTTCTCCAGCTCTATCAGTAGGTCATCTCTATTATAGTCTCTCTTCTCCAGCTCTATCAGTAGGTCATCTCTATTATAGTCTCTCTTCTCCAGCTCTATAAGTAGGTCATCTCTATTATAGTCTCTCTTCTCCAGCTCCATCAGTAGGTCATCTCTATTATAGTCTCTCTTCTCCAGCTCTATCAGTAGGTCATCTCTATTCTAGTCTCTCTTCTCCAGCTCCATCAGTAGGTCATCTCTATTATAGTCTCTCTTCTCCAGCTCTATAAGTAGGTCATCTCTATTATAGTCTCTCTTCTCCAGCTCCATCAGTAGGTCATCTCTATTCTAGTCTCTCTTCTCAGCTCTAGGTCATCTCTATTATAGTCTCTCTTCTAGCTCTATCAGTAGTATTACTTAAAAGAAGGACGCAAACCAATTCTTTGTAATACCTACATGTTGGTGGCGCCCCTCTTTAGATCAAATCAACCCCCTCCCCTCTTCTCTCTCTCTTATCTTTCTCTCCCCCCCCACCCCCCACCCCCACCCCGACCCTTCTAGATGCGTCAGGGAGCCTTCTTGGTGAATGCAGCGCGGGGGGCTGGTGGATGAGAAGGCCCTGGCTCAGGCCCTGAAGGAGGGGAGGATACGTGGCGCTGCCCTGGCGTGCACGAGATAGAACCCTTCAGGTGAGACACACAGTGCAAGAGATAGAACCCTTCAGGTGAGACACACAGTGCATGAATGAACCCTTCAGCACACACACACACACACACACACACACACACACACACACACACACACCACAGGTGAGACACACACACTACAGAACCACACAGTGACACACACAGTGGACGTCCTCTCTACAGAACCCTGAAGTGAGACACACAGTGGATAGATATAGTTAACCTGATAGTAACACCTCAGTATAGTTAACCTGATAGTAACACCTCAGTATAGTTAACCTGACAGTAACACCTCAGTATAGTTAACCTGACAGTAACACCTCAGTATAGTTAACCTGACAGGTAACACCTCAGTATAGTTAACCTGACAGTAACACAGTGCAGTATAGTTAACCTCAGTATAGTTAACCTCAGTATAGTTAACCTGATAGTAACACCTCAGTATAGTTAACCTGACAGTAACACCTCAGTATAGTTAACCTGATAGTAACACCTCAGTATAGTTAACCTGACAGTAACACCTCAGTATAGTTAACCTGATAGTAACACCTCAGTATAGTTAACCTGACAGTAACACCTCAGTATAGTTAACCTGACAGTAACACCTCAGTATAGTTAACCTGATAGTAACACCTCAGTATAGTTTACCTGACAGTAACACCTCAGTATAGTTAACCTGACAGTAACACCTCAGTATAGTTAACCTGACAGTAACACCTCAGTATAGTTAACCTGACAGTAACACCTCAGTATAGTTAACCTGACAGTAACACCTCAGTATAGTTAACCTGACAGTAACACCTCAGTATAGTTAACCTGACAGTAACACCTCAGTATAGTTAACCTGACAGTAACACCTCAGTATAGTTAACCTGACAGTAACACCTCAGTATAGTTAACCTGATAGTAACACCTCAGTATAGTTAACCTGATAGTAACACCTCAGTATAGTTAACCTGTAGCAACACCTCAGTATAGTTAACCTGACAGTAACACCTCAGTATAGTTAACCTGACAGTAACACCTCAGTATAGTTAACCTGATAGTAACACCTCAGTATAGTTAACCTGATAGTAACACCTCAGTATAGTTAACCTGACAGTAACACCTCAGTATAGTTAACCTGATAGTAACACCTCAGTATAGTTAACCTGACAGTAACACCTCAGTATAGTTAACCTGACAGTAACACCTCAGTATAGTTAACCTGATAGTAACACCTCAGTATAGTTAACCTGATAGTAACACCTCAGTATAGTTAACCTGACAGTAACACCTCAGTATAGTTAACCTGACAGTAACACCTCAGTATAGTTAACCTGACAGTAACACCTCAGTATAGTTAACCTGATAGTAACACCTCAGTATAGTTAACCTGACAGTAACACCTCAGTATAGTTAACCTGATAGTAACACCTCAGTATAGTTAACCTGACAGTAACACCTCAGTATAGTTAACCTGACAGTAACACCTCAGTATAGTTAACCTGACAGTAACACCTCAGTATAGTTAACCTGATAGTAACACCTCAGTATAGTTAACCTGATAGTAACACCTCAGTATAGTTAACCTGACAGTAACACCTCAGTATAGTTAACCTGATAGTAACACCTCAGTATAGTTAACCTGATAGTAACACCTCAGTATAGTTAACCTGACAGTAACACCTCAGTATAGTTAACCTGACAGTAACACCTCAGTATAGTTAACCTGATAGTAACACCTCAGTATAGTTAACCTGACAGTAACACCTCAGTATAGTTAACCTGATAGTAACACCTCAGTATAGTTAACCTGACAGTAACACCTCAGTATAGTTAACCTGACAGTAACACCTCAGTATAGTTAACCTGACAGTAACACCTCAGTATAGTTAACCTGACAGTAACACCTCAGTATAGTTAACCTGATAGTAACACCTCAGTATAGTTAACCTGACAGTAACACCTCAGTATAGTTAACCTGACAGTAACACCTCAGTATAGTTAACCTGACAGTAACACCTCAGTATAGTTAACCTGATAGTAACACCTCAGTATAGTTAACCTGATAGTAACACCTCAGTATAGTTAACCTGACAGTAACACCTCAGTATAGTTAACCTGACAGTAACACCTCAGTATAGTTAACCTGATAGTAACACCTCAGTATAGTTAACCTGACAGTAACACCTCAGTATAGTTAACCTGACAGTAACACCTCTTCCAGTGTCAGTGAGCTCTGTTGTCAGGGAGATATGTTGTCAGGAGATATGTTGTCAGGGAGTTATGTTGTCAGGGAGTTATGGTGTCAGGGAGTTATGGTGTCAGGGAGTGATGTTGTCAGGGAGTTATGTTGTCAGGGAGATATGTTGTCAGGGAGATATGTTGTCGGGGAGATATGTTGTCGGGGAGTTATGTTGTCAGGGAGGACCTGTAATCCCACACTACAGTGGCTCATATCAGTGACACCTTCACACACCCTGGGGCGGCAGGGTAGCCTAGTGGTTAGAGTGTTGGACTAGTAACCTGAAGGTTGCGAGTTCAAACCCCCGAGCTGACAAGGTACAAATCTGTCGTTCTGCCCCTGAACAGGCAGTTAACCCACTGTTCCTAGGCCGTCATTGAAAATAAGAATTTGTTCTTAACTGACTTGCTTAAATAAAGGTAAAATAAAAAAACAACCCTTGGACCAGGGCACGGAGGGTGAGTTGGGAGGACTGAGGGAAGAAGAAGGAGAGGAAGTCTCAGCATCTGTTATCAGGGAAGGAGAGGAGATGAGGAGATGAAGAGAGGAGATGAAGAGAGGAAATGAAGAGAGGAAATGAAAGGAGGAGATGAGGAAAGGAGATTAGATGAAGAGGCCACTGCCTGATTTGGGTCTGATACTTGTTCTCTCTACACCCCCCACCCCCCCCAACCCTCCCCTCTCTCTAGTTTTGCTACAGGCCCTCTGAAGGATGCTCCCAACCTGATCTGTACACCACACACAGCCTGGTACAGTGAACAGGCTTCTCTGGAGATGAGAGAGGCAGCTGCCACCGAGATACGAAGAGCCATCAGCGGTATGCCTGCTCCCCAGCACCTCACTAGTCAGGAACCCTGTTCCCCAGCACCTCACTAGTCAGGAACCCTGTTCCCCAGCACCTCACTAGTCAGGAACCCTGTTCCCCAGCACCTCACTAGTCAGGAACCCTGTTCCCCAGCACCTCACTAGTCAGGAACCCTGCTCCCCAGCACCTCACTAGTCAGGAACCCTGTTCCCCAGCACCTCACTAGTCAGGAACCCTGTTCCCCAGCACCTCACTAGTCAGGAACCCTGTTCCCCAGCACCTCACTAGTCAGGAACCCTGCTCCCCAGCACCTCACTAGTCAGGAACCCTGCTCCCCAGCACCTCACTAGTCAGGAACCCTAGCCCCCAGCACCTCACTAGTCAGGAACCCTGCTCCCCAGCACCTCACTAGTCAGGAACCCTGTTCCCCAGCACCTCACTAGTCAGGAACCCTGTTCCCCAGCACCTCACTAGTCAGGAACCCTGTTCCCCAGCACCTCACTAGTCAGGAACCCTGTTCCCCAGAACCTCACTAGTCAGGAACCCTGTTTCCCAGAACCTCACTAGTCAGGAACCCTGTTCCCCAGCACCTCACTAGTCAGGAACCCTGTTCCCCAGCACCTCACTAGTCAGGAACCCTGTTCCCCAGCACCTCACTAGTCAGGAACCCTGCTCCCCAGCACCTCACTAGTCAGGAACCCTGTTCCCCAGCACCTCACTAGTCAGGAACCCTGTTCCCCAGCACCTCACTAGTCAGGAACCCTGTTCCCCAGCACCTCACTAGTCAGGAACCCTGCTCCCCAGCACCTCACTAGCCAGGAACCCTGCTCCCCAGCACCTCACTAGTCAGGAACCCTGCTCCCCAGCACCTCACTAGTCAGGAACCCTGCTCCCAGCCCCAGCACCCTCACTAGTCAGGAACCCTGTTCCCCAGCACCTCACTAGTCAGGAACCCTGTTCACCAGCACCTCACTAGTCAGGAACCCTGTTCCCCAGCACCTCACTAGTCAGGAACCCTGTTCCCAGAACTCACTAGTCAGGAACCCTGTTTCCCAGAACCTCACTAGTCAGGAACCCTGTTCCCCAGCACCTCACTAGTCAGGAACCCTGTTCCCCAGCACCTCACTAGTCAGGAACCCTGTTCCCCAGCACCTCCCTAGTCAGGAACCCTGTTTCCCAGCACCTCACTAGTCAGGAACCCTGTTCCCCAGCACCTCACTAGTCAGGAACCCTAGCCCCCAGCACCTCACTAGTCAGGAACCCTGTTCCCCAGCACCTCACTAGTCAGGAACCCTGTTCCTCAGCACCTCACTAGTCAGGAACCCTGTTCCCCAGCACCTCACCAGTCAGGAACCCTGTTCCCCAGCACCTCACTAGTCAGGAACCCTGTTCCCCAGCACCTCACTAGTCAGGAACCCTGTTCCCCAGCACCTCACTAGTCAGGAACCCTGTTCCCCAGCACCTCACTAGTCAGGAACCCTGCTCCCCAGCACCTCACTAGTCAGGAACCCTGTTCCCCAGCACCTCACCAGTCAGGAACCCTGTTCCCCAGCACCTCACTAATCAGGAACCCTGTTCCCCAGCACCTCACCAGTCAGGAACCCTGTTCCCCAGCAGGGTTGTAGTACACAACTTCAAACCAGACTTCATGTCAATAGTAGTGCACTATATAGGGAATAGGGCTGTAGTATAAAGTAGTGCACTATATAGGGAATAGGGATGTAGTATAAAGTAGTGCACTATATAGGGAATAGGACTGTAGTATAAAGTAGTGCACTATATAGGGAATAGGGCTGTAGTATAAAGTAGTGCACTATATAGGGAATAGGGCTGTAGTATAAAGTAGTGCACTATATAGGGAATAGGGCTGTAGTATAAAGTAGTGTACTATATAGGGAATAGGGCTGTAGTATAAAGTAGTGTACTATATAGGGAATAGGGCTGTAGTATAAAGTAGTGCACTATATAGGGAATAGGACTGTAGTATAAAGTAGTGCATTATATAGGGAATAGGGCTGGAGTATAAAGTAGTGCACTATATAGGGAATAGGGCTGTAGTATAAAGTAGTGCACTATATAGGGAATAGGGCTGTAGTATAAAGTAGTGCACTATATAGGGAATAGGGATGTAGTATTAAGTAGTGCACTATATAGGGAATAGGGCTGTAGTATAAAGTAGTGCACTATATAGGGAATAGGGCTGTAGTATAAAGTCGTGCACTATATAGGGAATAGGGCTGTAGTATAAAGTAGTGCACTATATAGGGAATAGGGCTGTAGTATAAAGTAGTGCACTATATAGGGAATAGGGCTGTAGTATAAAGTAGTGCACTATATAGGGAATAGGGATGTAGTATTAAGTAGTGCACTATATAGGGAATAGGGCTGTAGTATAGAGTAGTGCACTATATAGGGAATAGGGCTGTAGTATAAAGTCGTGCACTATATAGGGAATAGGGCTGTAGTATAAAGTAGTGCACTATATAGGGAATAGGGCTGTAGTATAAAGTAGTGCACTATATAGGGAATAGGGCTGTAGTATAGAGTAGTGCACTATATAGGGAATAGGGCTGTAGTATAAAGTCGTGCACTATATAGGGAATAGGGCTGTAGTATAAAGTAGTGCACTATATAGGGAATAGGGCTGTAGTATAAAGTAGTGCACTATATAGGGAGTAGGGCTGTAGTATAAAGTAGTGGACTATATAGGGAATAGGGCTGCAGTATAAAGTAGTGCACTATATAGGGAATAGGGCTGTAGTATTAAGTAGTGCACTATATAGGGAATAGGGCTGTAGTATAAAGTAGTGCACTATACAGGGAACAGGTTGCCATTTGGGATCCAACCCTTGCCGCCCTTTACCTTGATGACAGCTTTGCACACTCTTGGCATTCTCTCAACCAGCTTCATGAGCTAGTCACCTGGAATGCATTTCAATTGATATGTGTGCCTTGTTAAAAGCTAATTCGTGGAATGTATTTCCTTCTTAAGCTAACATCTACTCATCCCATAGTTAACATCTACCCATCCCATAGTTAACATCTACCCATCCCATAGTTAACATCTACCCATCCCATAGTTAACATCTCTCCATCCCATAGTTAACATCTACCCATCCCATAGTTAACATCTACCCATCCCATAGTTAACATCTCTCCATCCCATAGTTAACATCTACCCATCCCATAGTTAACATCTACCCATCCCATAGTTAACATCTACCCATCCCATAGTTAACATCTACCCATCCCATAGTTAACATCTCTCCATCCCATAGGTAACATCTACCCATCCCATAGCTAACATCTACCCATCCCATAGCTAACATCTCTCCATAGTTAACATCTACCCATCCCATAGTTAACATCTCTCCATCCCATAGCTAACATCTACCCATCCCATAGTTAACATCTACCCATCCCATAGCTAACATCTCTCCATAGTTAACATCTACCCATCCCATAGTTAACATCTACCCATCCCATAGTTAACATCTACCCATCCCATAGTTAACATCTACCCATCCCATAGTTAACATCTCTCCATCCCATAGTTAACATCTACCCATCCCATAGTTAACATCTACCCATCCCATAGCTAACATCTACTCATCCCATAGTTAACATCTACCCATCCCATAGTTAACATCTCTCCATCCCATAGTTAACATCTCTCCATCCCATAGTTAACATCTACCCATCCCATAGCTAACATCTACCCATCCCATAGCTAACATCTCTCCATAGTTAACATCTACCCATCCCATAGTTAACATCTCTCCATCCCATAGCTAACATCTCTCCATCCCATAGTTAACATCTCTCCATCCCTTAGTTAACATCTACCCATCCCATAGCTAACATCTCTCCATAGTTAACATCTACCCATCCCATAGTTAACATCTCTCCATCCCATAGCTAACATCTCTCCATCCCATAGTTAACATCTAGTTAACATCTCCATCCCTTAGTTAACATCTACCCATCCCATAGCTAACATCTACCCATCCCATAGTTAACATCTACCCATCCCATAGTTAACATCTACCCATCCCATAGTTAATATCTACCCATCCCATAGTTAACATCTACCCATCCCATAGTTAACATCTACCCATCCCATAGTTAATATCTACCCATCCCATAGTTAACATCTACCCATCCCATAGTTAATATCTACCCATCCCATAGTTAATATCTACCCATCCCATAGTTAACATCTACCCATCCCATAGTTAATATCTACCCATCCCATAGTTAACATCTACCCATCCCATAGTTAACATCTACCCATCCCGTAGTTAACATCTACCCATCCCATAGTTAACATCTACCCATCCCATAGCTAACATCTACCCATCCCATAGTTAACATCTACCCATCCCATAGCTAACATCTACCCATCCCATAGCTAACATCTACCCATCCCATAGTTAACATCTACCCATCCCATAGTTAACATCTACCCATCCCATAGCTAACATCTACCCATCCCATAGTTAACATCTACCCATCCCATAGCTAACATCTACCCATCCCATAGTTAACATCTACCCATCCCATAGCTAACATCTACCCATCCCATAGCTAACATCTACCCATCCCATAGTTAACATCTACCCATCCCATAGCTAACATCTACCCATCCCATAGTTAACATCTACCCATCCCATAGTTAACATCTACCCATCCCATAGTTAACATCTACCCATCCCATAGCTAACATCTACCCATCCCATAGTTAACATCTACCCATCCCATAGCTAACATCTACCCATCCCATAGTTAACATCTACCCATCCCATAGTTAACATCTCTCCATCCCATAGCTAACATCTACCCATCCCATAGTTAACATCTACCCATCCCATAGCTAACATCTACCCATCCCATAGTTAACATCTACCCATCCCATAGCTAACATCTACCCATCCCATAGTTAACATCTACCCATCCCATAGTTAACATCTACCCATCCCATAGTTAACATCTCTCCATCCCATAGTTAACATCTACCCATCCCATAGTTAACATCTACCCATCCCATAGCTAACATCTACCCATCCCATAGCTAACATCTACCCATCCCATAGTTAACATCTACCCATCCCATAGTTAACATCTCTCCATCCCATAGTTATCTACTCCATCCCATCTACCCATCCCATAGTTAACATCTACCCATCCCATAGTTAACATCTACCCATCCCATAGTTAACATCTACCCATCCCATAGCTAACCCATCATCTACCCCCATAGTTAACATCTACCCATCCCATAGCTAACATCTACCCATCCCATAGTTAACATCTACCCATCCCATAGTTAACATCTAACATCTCCATCCCATAGCTAACATCTACCCATCCCATAGTTAACATCTACCCATCCCATAGTTAACATCTACCCATCCCATAGTTAACATCTACCCATCCCATAGCTAACATCTACCCATCCCATAGTTAACATCTACCCATCTAGTTAACATCTACCCATCCCATAGTTAACATCTACCCATCCCATAGTTAACATCTATCCCCCATACCCATCCCATAGTTAACATCTACCCATCCCATAGTTAACATCTACCCATCCCATAGTTAACATCTACCCATCCCATAGTTAACATCTACCCATCCCATAGTTAACATCTACCCATCCCATAGCTAACATCTCTCCATCCCATAGTTAACATCTACCCATCCCATAGCTAACATCTCTCCATCCCATAGTTAACATCTACCCATCCCATAGTTAACATCTACCCATCCCATAGCTAACATCTCTCCATCCCATAGCTAACATCTCTCCATCCCATAGTTAACATCTACCCATCCCATAGCTAACATCTACCCATCCCATAGTTAACATCTACCCATCCCATAGTTAACATCTACCCATCCCATAGTTAACATCTACCCATCCCATAGTTAACATCTACCCATCCCATAGCTAACATCTACCCATCCCATAGTTAACATCTACCCATCCCATAGTTAACATCTCTCCATCCCATAGTTAACATCTCTCCATCCCATAGTTAACATCTACCCATCCCATAGTTAACATCTCTCCATCCCATAGTTAACATCTCTCCATCCCATAGTTAACATCTACCCATCCCATAGCTAACATCTACCCATCCCATAGTTAACATCTACCCATCCCATAGTTAACATCTACCCATCCCATAGTTAACATCTACCCATCCCATAGTTAACATCTACCCATCCCATAGTTAACATCTACCCATCCCATAGTTAACATCTCTCCATCCCATAGCTAACATCTACCCATCCCATAGTTAACATCTACCCATCCCATAGTTAACATCTACCCATCCCATAGTTAACATCTACCCATCCCATAGTTAACATCTCTCCATCCCATAGTTAACATCTAGTTAACCATCCCATAGTTAACATCTCTCCATCCCATAGTTAACATCTACCCATCCCATAGTTAACATCTCATCCCATAGCTAACATCTCTCCATCCCATAGTTAACATCTACCCATCCCATAGCTAACATCTACCCATCCCATAGTTAACATCTACCCATCCCATAGTTAACATCTACCCTCCATCCCATAGTTAACATCTACCCATCCCATAGCTAACATCTACCCATCCCATAGTTAACATCTACCCATCCCATAGTTAACATCTACCCATCCCATAGTTAACATCTACCCATCCCATAGTTAACATCTACCCATCCCATAGTTAACATCTACCCATCCCATAGTTAACATCTACCCATCCCATAGTTAACATCTACCCATCCCATAGCTAACATCTACCCATCCCATAGCTAACATCTACCCATCCCATAGTTAACATCTCTCCATCCCATAGTTAACATCTACCCATCCCATAGCTAACATCTACCCATCCCATAGTTAACATCTACCCATCCCATAGTTAACATCTCTCCATCCCATAGTTAACATCTACCCATCCCATAGTTAACATCATAGTTAACATCTACCCATCCATCCCATAGTTAACATCTCTCCATCCCATAGTTAACATCTACCCATCCCATAGCTAACATCTACCCATCCCATAGTTAACATCTACCCATCCCATAGTTAACATCTACCCATCCCATAGTTAACATCTACCCATCCCATAGTTAACATCTACCCATCCCATAGCTAACATCTACCCATCCCATAGCTAACATCTACCCATCCCATAGTTAACATCTACCCATCCCATAGTTAACATCTACCCATCCCATAGTTAACATCTACCCATCCCATAGTTAACATCTACCCATCCCATAGTTAACATCTACCCATCCCATAGTTAACATCTACCCATCCCATAGTTAACATCTACCCATCCCATAGTTAACATCTACCCATCCCATAGTTAACATCTCTCCATCCCATAGGTAACATCTACCCATCCCATAGTTAACATCTCTCCATCCCATAGTTAACATCTCTCCATCCCATAGTTAACATCTACCCATCCCATAGCTAACATCTACCCATCCCATAGTTAACATCTACCCATCCCATAGTTAACATCTACCCATCCCATAGTTAACATCTACCCATCCCATAGTTAACATCTACCCATCCCATAGTTAACATCTACCCATCCCATAGTTAACATCTACCCATCCCATAGTTAACATCTACCCATCCCATAGCTAACATCTACCCATCCCATAGCTAACATCTACCCATCCCATAGTTAACATCTACCCATCCCATAGTTAACATCTACCCATCCCATAGTTAACATCTACCCATCCCATAGTTAACATCTACCCATCCCATAGCTAACATCTACCCATCCCATAGTTAACATCTACCCATCCCATAGTTAACATCTACCCATCCCATAGCTAACATCTACCCATCCCATAGCTAACATCTACCCATCCCATAGTTAACATCTACCCATCCCATAGTTAACATCTACCCATCCCATAGTTAACATCTACCCATCCCATAGTTAACATCTACCCATCCCATAGTTAACATCTACCCATCCCATAGTTAACATCTACCCATCCCATAGTTAACATCTACCCATCCCATAGTTAACATCTACCCATCCCATAGTTAACATCTACCCATCCCATAGTTAACATCTACCCATCCCATAGTTAACATCTACCCATCCCATAGTTAACATCTACCCATCCCATAGTTAACATCTACCCATCCCATAGTTAACATCTACCCATCCCATAGTTAACATCTACCCATCCCATAGTTAACATCTACCCATCCCATAGTTAACATCTACCCATCCCATAGTTAACATCTCTCCATCCCATAGTTAACATCTACCCATCCCATAGTTAACATCTACCCATCCCATAGTTAACATCTACCCATCCCATAGTTAACATCTACCCATCCCATAGCTAACATCTACCCATCCCATAGTTAACATCTACCCATCCCATAGTTAACATCTACCCATCCCATAGTTAACATCTACCCATCCCATAGTTAACATCTACCCATCCCATAGCTAACATCTACCCATCCCATAGTTAACATCTACCCATCCCATAGTTAACATCTACCCATCCCATAGTTAACATCTACCCATCCCATAGTTAACATCTCATCATAGTTAACATCCCATCCCATAGTTAACATCTACCCATCCCATAGTTAACATCTACCCATCCCATAGTTAACATCTACCCATCCCATAGTTAACATCTACCCATCCCATAGTTAACATCTACCCATCCCATAGTTAACATCTACCCATCCCATAGTTAACATCTACCCATCCCATAGTTAACATCTACCCATCCCATAGTTAACATCTACCCATCCCCATAGTTAACATCTACCCATCCCATAGTTAACATCTACCCATCCCATAGTTAACATCTCTCCATCCCATAGTTAACATCTACCCATCCCATAGTTAACATCTACCCATCCCATAGTTAACATCTACCCATCCCATAGTTAACATCTACCCATCCCATAGTTAACATCTACCCATCCCATAGTTAACATCTACCCATCCCATAGCTAACATCCCATAGTTAACATCTACCCATCCCATAGCTAACATCTACCCATCCCATAGCTAACATCTACCCATCCCATAGTTAACATCTACCCATCCCATAGTTAACATCTACCCATCCCATAGTTAACATCTACCCATCCCATAGTTAACATCTACCCATCCCATAGTTAACATCTACCCATCCCATAGTTAACATCTACCCATCCCATAGTTAACATCTACCCATCCCATAGTTAACATCTACCCATCCATAGTTAACATTTACCCATCCCATAGCTAACATCTACCCATCCCATAGTTAACATCTACCCATCCCATAGTTAACATCTTCTCCATCCCATAGGTAACATCTACCCATCCCATAGCTAACATCTACCCATCCCATAGTTAACATCTACCCATCCCATAGTTAACATCTCTCCATCCCATAGTTAACATCTACCCTTCCCATAGTTAACATCTACCCATCCCATAGCTAACATCTACCCATCCCATAGTTAACATCTACCCATCCCATAGCTAACATCTACCCATCCCATAGTTAACATCTACCCATCCCATAGTTAACATCTACCCATCCCATAGTTAACATCTACCCATCCCATAGTTAACATCTACCCATCCCATAGTTAACATATCTCCTTTCCTTCTTTATAATGTTTTAATCACTCTACAAGTTATGGCTTCATTTTGTCTGTGTGATGATTCAGGTTACCTCTCTCTGTCTTTACCTCTCTCTTTCTTTACCTCTCTGTCTCTCTCTTTACCTCTCTCTGTCTTTACCTCTCTCTCTGTCTTTACCTCTCTCTGTCTTTACCTCTCTCTGTCTTTACCTCTCTCTGTCTTTACCTCTCTCTCTCTGTATTTACCTCTCTCTCTCTGTCTTTACCTCACTCTGTCTTTACCTCTCTCTCTCTGTCTTTACCTCTCTCTCTCTGTCTTTACCTCTCTCTGTCTTTACCTCTCTCTTTCCACGTTTCTAAATTTCTCTCCTCCCTCCATCTCCCCACTTTCTCTCTCTCCATCGCAGGCCGCATCCCTGACAGCCTAAGAAACTGTGTGAATAAGGAGTTCTTTGTGACCACAGGACCGTGGGCAGTAATGGACCAGCAAGGTGTCCACCCAGAGCTCAATGGCACCGCCTACAGGTAGGCTGAGGAAGCACAGCGACAAGTGTGACATCTACTGTGTGTGTTTTGCTTCAGGATTATCCCTTACACACAGACATACACACACACACACACACACACACACACACACACACACACACACACACACACACACACACACACACACACACACACACACACACACACACACACACACACACACACACACACACACACACACACACACACACACATCAATGTTATTTTATTGCTCATTTCACCACTTGACAAATAGGTTTATACAGTTATTTTGATAGTCGTGGATATCTTGACTTGGTCCATACGGCAGGCAGATACATTTCTGAAATACAGGGACATAAAGACAGTTTGAGATAATGAAACTCTCAGTTAAAAAAACAAAACATGAATAGAGATGTCAATGTTATGTTTTTCTTAGAATGTCGTAGAACCCTGTTCCTGGAGAGATACCCTCCTTCCTGTAGGTTTTAGCTCCAACCCTGTTCCTGGAGGGATACCCTCCTTCCTGTAGGTTTTAGCTCCAACCCTGTTCCTGGAGGGATACCCTCCTTCCTGTAGGTTTTAGCTCCAACCCTGTTCCTGGAGAGATACCCTCCTTCCTGTAGGTTTTAGCTCCAACCCTGTTCCTGGAGA
Source organism: Oncorhynchus keta (assembly GCF_023373465.1). Taxonomy (NCBI): domain Eukaryota; kingdom Metazoa; phylum Chordata; class Actinopteri; order Salmoniformes; family Salmonidae; genus Oncorhynchus; species Oncorhynchus keta. The sequence goes on from NW_026281057.1 coordinate 230,867, forward strand.
GATACCCTCCTTCCTGTAGGTTTTAACTCCAAACCTGTTCCTGGAGAGATACCCTCCTTCCTGTAGGTTTTAACTCCAACCCTGTTCCTGGAGGGATACCCTCCTTCCTGTAGGTTCTAACTCCAAACCTGTTCCTGGAGGATACCCTCCTTCCTGTAGGTTTTAACTCCAAACCTGTTCCTGGAGGGATACCCTCCTTCCTGTAGGTTTTAGCTCCAACCCTGTTCCTGGAGAGATACCCTCCTTCCTGTAGGTTTTAGCTCCAACCCTGTTCCTGGAGAGATACCCTCCTTCCTGTAGGTTTTAGCTCCAACCCTGTTCCTGGAGGGATACCCTCCTTCCTGTAGGTTTTAGCTCCAACCCTGTTCCTGGAGAGATACCCTCCTTCCTGTAGGTTTTAGCTCCAACCCTGTTCCTGGAGGGATACCCTCCTTCCTGTAGGTTTTAACTCCAACCCTGTTCCTGGAGGGATACCCTCCTTCCTGTAGATTTTAACTCCAACCCTGTTCCTGGAGAGATACCCTCCTTCCTGTAGGTTTTAGCTCCAACCCTTCTCCTGGAGAAAGACCCTCCTGTAGGTTTTAACTCTAACCCTGTTCCTGGAGAGAAACCCTCCTGTAGATTTTAACTCCAACCCTGTTCCTGGAGAGAAACCCTCCTGTAGGTTTTAACTCCAACCCTGTTCCTGGAGAAAGACCCTCCTGTAGGTTTTAACTCCAACCCTGTTCCTGGAGAGAAACCCTCCTGTAGGTTTTAACTCCAACCCTGTTCCTGGAGAGAAACCCTCCTGTAGGTTTTAACTCCAACCCTGTTCCTGGAGAAAGACCCTCCTGTAGGTTTTAACTCCAACCCTGTTCCTGGAGAGACCCTCCTGTAGGTTTTAACTCCAACCCTGTTCCTGGAGAAAGACCCTCCTGTAGGTTTTAACTCCAACCCTGTTCCTGGAGAGAGACCCTCCTGTAGGTTTTAACTCCAACCCTGTTCCTGGAGAGAAACCCTCCTGTAGGTTTTAACTCCAACCCTGTTCCTGGAGAGATACCATTTTAACAGGACAGCTCAAGTAACAGGACAGCTGTAGTAACAGGGTCTAGTAACAGGGTAACAGGGTCTAGTAACAGGGTCTAGTAACAGGGTCTAGTAACAGGGTAACAGGGTCTAGTAACAGGGTCTAGTAACAGGGTAACAGGGTCTAGTAACAGGGTCTAGTAACAGGGTCTAGTAACATGGTAACAGGGTAACAGGGTCTAGTAACAGGGTCTAGTAACAGGGTAACAGGGTCTAGTAACAGGGTCTAGTAACAGGGTAACAGGGTCTAGTAACAGGGTCTAGTAACAGGGTCTAGTAACAGGGTAACAGGGTCTAGTAACAGGGTCTAGTAACAGGGTAACAGGGTAACAGGGTCTAGTAACAGGGTAACAGGGTCTAGTAACATGGTAACAGGGTAACAGGGTCTAGTAACAGGGTCTAGTAACAGGGTAACAGGGTCTAGTAACAGGGTCTAGTAACAGGGTCTAGTAACAGGGTAACAGGGTCTAGTAACAGGGTCTAGTAACAGGGTCTAGTAACAGGGTAACAGGGTCTAGTAACAGGGTAACCGGGTCTAGTAACAGGGTAACAGGGTAACAGGGTTGGAGAGCCCTGATAGAGCGTTAACCTCGTACTCCTTCACCATGTGACCTCCCTGGATGTTGATCTGATCTCAGTCTGTCCACCTCCGTGTGCTTCTCTCACACAGCCAAGCCAACCAAACTCTGCACGCCCTAACAACCGGGGTTCCTCAAGACAAAATGTAGTACCTATTGGCACTCAGGTAAATACTGTGTGATGATCCGGGGCCTCTTTCTGCCAGGCCTGGATATACTACAACCGTAGAAATATAATCTATAGAACTGTTCTCCCCGTTCATTCTACAGAATGTATTTCTATGATTAGAACCTCCCTGTTTCTCACCCTTTTTGCTGTGGACTGTAATGTTGTTACTGCCCTCTGGTCTGTTCTCTTAAAACATTCCTTTAATGTAGAAATAAACCAACTTCTGAGTCGATTTGACTTCCTTCCGCAGGGCTCTATTCAACCATTACTCCTCTGTGCTCCCTATGGAGCTTAAGGCGACAACAAGTCCACACTTGTTGCATAGATTTAATACGCTCTTCCATTAGACAGACTGACCCCCTCTACCATTAGACAGACTGACCCCCTCTACCATTAGACAGACTGACCCCCTCTTCCATTAGACAGACTGACCCCTCTACCATTAGACAGACTGACCCCTCTTCCATTAGACAGACTGACCCCCTCTACCATTAGACAGACTGACCCCCTCTTCCATTAGACAGACTGACCCCCTCTACCATTAGACAGACTGACCCCCTCTTCCATTAGACAGACTGACCCCTCTTCCATTAGACAGACCGACCCCCTCTTCCATTAGACAGACTGACCCCCTCTACCATTAGACAGACTGACCCCCTCTACCATTAGACAGACTGACCCCCTCTTCCATTAGACAGACTGACCCCCTCTACCATTAGACAGACCGACCCCCTCTACCATTAGACAGACCAACCCCCTCTTCCATTAGACAGACTGACCCCCTCTTCCATTAGACAGACTGACCCCCTCTACCATTAGACAGACTGACCCCCTTTTCCATTAGACAGACCGACCCCCTCTTCCATTAGACAGACCGACCCCCTCTACCATTAGACAGACCAACCCCTCTACCATTAGACAGACTGACCCCCTCTTCCATTAGACAGACTGACCCCCTCTACCATTAGACAGACCGACCCCCTCTTCCATTAGACAGACTGACCCCCTCTACCATTAGACAGACCGACCCCCTCTACCATTAGACAGACTGACCCCCTCTTCCATTAGACAGACTGACCCCCTCTACCATTAGACAGACTGACCCCCTCTACCATTAGACAGACTGACCCCCTTTTCCATTAGACAGACCGACCCCCTCTTCCATTAGACAGACCGACCCCCTCTACCATTAGACAGACCAACCCCCTCTACCATTAGACAGACTGACCCCCTTTTCCATTAGACAGACCGACCCCCTCTTCCATTAGACAGACCGACCCCCTCTACCATTAGACAGACCAACCCCTCTTCCATTAGACAGACTGACCCCCTCTTCCATTAGACAGACTGACCCCCTCTTCCATTAGACAGACCGACCCCCTCTACCATTAGACAGACTGACCCCCTCTACCATTAGACAGACTGACCCCCTTTTCCATTAGACAGACCGACCCCCTCTTCCATTAGACAGACCGACCCCCTCTACCATTAGACAGACCAACCCCTCTACCATTAGACAGACCGACCCCCTCTACCATTAGACAGACCAACCCCCTCTACCATTAGACAGACCGACCCCCTCTACCATCAGACAGACCGACCCCCTCTACCATCAGACAGACCGACCCCCTCTACCATCAGACAGACCAACCCCCTCTACCATTAGACAGACTGACCCCCTCTTCCATTAGACAGACCAACCCCCTCTACCATTAGACAGACCAACCTCCTCTACCATTAGACAGACCAACCCTCTCTACCATTAGACAGACCGACCCCCTCTACCATTAGACAGACCAACCCCCTCTACCATTAGACAGACCAACCCCTCTACCATTAGACAGACCAACCCCTCTACCATTAGACAGACCAACCCCCTCTACCATTAGACAGACCGACCCCCTCTACCATCAGACAGACCAACCCCCTCTACCATCAGACAGACCGACCCCCTCTACCATCAGACAGACCAACCCCCTCTACCATTAGACAGACCAACCCCCTCTACCATTAGACAGACCAACCCCCTCTACCATTAGACAGACCAACCCCCTCTACCATTAGACAGACCGACCCCCTCTACCATTAGACAGACCAACCCCCTCTACCATTAGACAGACTGACCCCCTCTTCCATTAGACAGACCAACCCCCTCTACCATTAGACAGACCAACCCCCTCTTCCACTAAGCAGATCTAGATGTTGATACTAGTAGGAGGAGGTGTGTGGTTCAGGAAGCATGACGTCACCTACATGACTTCCCGTCGTACACATGGACAATCTGCTTCTTGCTTGTTAATTTCCAGATATGTGTGTTAGCACTGAACATATTTGTTTCAGTGTGATTGAGAGAGAGAGAGAGAGAGAGAGAGAGAGAGAGAGAGAGAGAGAGAGAGAGAGAGAGAGAGAGAGAGAGAGAGAGAGAGAGAGGTGTGTCTCTGGGTGAAGACAGGTCTTCTACTACTCTGTCCTCGTCACTCAGTCACAACGGAATCTTCAGCTCTGGGCTGCTTCACTATTGCCTGCCTGAACTACAGATGACCTTTGACCCTGACCTCTAACCTCCTTCTCCCTAGGTACCCACCGGGCATGATGGGCATGGCTCCAGGGGTGATCCCGGGTGGCTTAGAGGGGATGGTTCCAGGGGGGGTACCTATCGCCCATACCCTGCCCTCTGGTACGCACCCTTCCCAGGCCCCCTCGCCCAACCAGCCAGCCTCCAAACACTGTCACGGAGAGACCAGAGAGCACCTTACCGAGCAATAGCACCCTGACCGCCAGCATAGCAGCCAGCCAACCAGCCAGCAGAGAGGACAATAACAACAGTGCCACAGGAAGAGGAGCTGCTGCCTTGGCAGCAGAGGAAGAGCATTATGCACCTCCTCAAACTCAACCAGTAGAGAGGACAACAACAGGAAGAGCATCATGCTCCTCAACACCTCCTCAAACTCAACCAGTAGAGAGGACAACAACAGGAAGAGCATCATGCTCCTCAACACCTCCTCAAACTCAACCAGTAGAGAGGACAACAACAGGAAGAGCATCATGCTCCTCAACACCTCCTCAAACTCAACCAGTAGAGAGGACAACAGGAAGAGCAACATGCTCCTCAACACCTCCTCAAACTCAACCAGTAGAGAGGACAACAACAGGAAGAGCAACATGCTCCTCAACACCTCCTCAAACTCATCCAGTAGAGAGGACAACAACAGGAAGAGCATCATGCTCCTCAACACCTCCTCAAACTCAACCAGTAGAGAGGACACCAACAGGAAGAGCATCATGCTCCTCAACACCTCCTCAAACTCAACCAGTAGAGAGGACAACAACAGGAAGAGCAACATGCTCCTCAACACCTCCTCAAACTCAACCAGTAGAGAGGACAACAACAGGAAGAGCATCATGCTCCTCAACACCTCCTCAAACTCAACCAGTAGAGAGGACAACAACAGGAAGAGCATCATGCTCCTCAACACCTCCTCAAACTCAACCAGTAGAGAGGACAACAACAGGAAGAGCATCATGCTCCTCAACACCTCCTCAAACTCAACCAGTAGAGAGGACAACAACAGGAAGAGCATCATGCTCCTCAACACCTCCTCAAACTCAACCAGTAGAGAGGACAACAACAGGAAGAGCATCATGCTCCTCAACACCTCCTCAAACTCAACCAGTAGAGAGGACAACAACAGGAAGAGCATCATGCTCCTCAACACCTCCTCAAACTCAACCAGTAGAGAGGACAACAACAGGAAGAGCAACATGCTCCTCAACACCTCCTCAAACTCAACCAGTAGAGAGGACAACAACAGGAAGAGCAACATGCTCCTCAACACCTCCTCAAACTCAACCAGTAGAGAGGACAACAACAGGAAGAGCAACATGCTCCTCAACACCTCCTCAAACTCAACCAGTAGAGAGGACAACAACAGGAAGAGCAACATGCTCCTCAACACCTCCTCAAACTCAACCAGTAGAGAGGACAACAACAGGAAGAGCATCATGCTCCTCAACACCTCCTCAAACTCAACCAGTAGAGAGGACAACAACAGGAAGAGCAACATGCTCCTCAACACCTCCTCAAACTCAACCAGTAGAGAGGACACCAACAACAACAGGAAACTCAAGCTACACTCACAACCAACTCAAGTAAAAAAAACACACGAACAAAAAGCGTCCACCTGAAGTTTGGACCAATCAGACACGGAACACCACGATATTTACCGTCAGTCCTGGGAATAAACCACCGAACTGTGAATGAGGAAGCAGTTCCTTCACGGATTTGTACTTTACGTTTTGGTTTTGACTGTCTCGTTGGTCGGTACGGTCTCTTTAGGTTCACTACCAGCTTCTACAGTACTCATTTTATTTTGGAACGTGCCCATGTGGTCCGTTGTGAGTCCAGTGTTAGCTGTCTATCTCCGTCGTATGGTGGCAAGCAGAGAGGAGACTGACAGTCCCGGCCACACCTCAGAGCATCATGGGAAGACTTCCTGACCAATGGGAGAACATGAGAGAAACCTTTGACATCACCCCCCCCCCTAATCCTTTGACCCCTTGACCCCACCCCCCCCCCCTCTGCCTCCTCCTGCCCTCCTTATGTAATGTGTATTGTCAGGTCTCCAACTCTCAACCTAGAGAGGAACCAGGCTATGAGGGTGGCCAGTCCTCTTCTGGCTGTGCCGGGTGGAGATTATAACAGAACATGGCCAAGATGTTCAAATGTTCATAGATGACCAGCATGGTCCAATAATAATAAGGCAGAACAGTTGAAACTGGAGCAGCAGCACGGCCAGGTGGACTGGGGACAGCAAGGAGTCATCATGTCAGGTAGTCCTGGGGCATGGTCCTAGGGCTCAGGTCCTCCGAGAGAGAGAAAGAAAGAGAGAAAGAGAGAATTAGAGAACGCACACTTAAATTCACACAGGACACCGAATAGGACAGGAGAAGTACTCCAGATATAACAAACTGACCCTAGCCACCCAACACATAAACTACTGCAGCATAAATACTGGAGGCTGAGACAGGAGGGGTCAGGAGACACTGTGGCCCCATCCGAGGACATCCCCGGACAGGGCCAAACAGGAAGGATATAACCCCACCCACTTTGCCAAAGCACAGCCCCCACACCACTAGAGGGATATCTTCAACCACCAACTTACCATCCTGAGTTAAGGCCGAGTATAGCCCACAAAGATCTCCGCCACGGCACAACCCGGGGGGGGGCTCTCTCTCACCACAGCAGCCCAGGACGGACACCACAGCAGCCCAGGACGGACACCACAGGTGGATGCTGTGGATTGAGACAGCCAATGCAACAAAAAAAAAATTATATCTTTTAAACAGGCAGATTTGACGGGGATATATTTTTATTGACTTTGCTAATTGAATTTCCGTGGGGGTCACGGACATCGACTCTCGGGGGTTAAAAATTGCACAGCCGACAGATGGGATTGAATCCCGAGTCGTGGTTAAAAACCGTCAGGTTTAATCCAAAGGGCTGCTAACCCAATAACACATTAAAAACACATTAATAACACATTAATAACACATTACAAATACAACTTTAATGCATTATTATGGCAATGGTACGTTCAAGGATTCAATCTGATCGCGAATTATAAGCATTGTGTTAAAAAAAAAAAAAAAAATGCAATTTCTGATTGAGCGGCGTTTACCGTGAATGGGATCTCCACGGACGCAGTAACGTTACCTTAACAAGCTGTCGACAGCGTTTATACAGATTGAATCCCAGCCCTACTCTCTCTCTCTCTCCCTTCATCTGCCTCTCTCTCTCTCTCCCTTCATCTCTCTCTCTCTCTCTCCCTTCATCTGTCTCTCTCTCTCTCTCCCTTCATCTGCCTCTCTCTCTCTCTCCTTCATCTGTCTCTCTCTCTCTCTCCCTTCATCTGTCTCTCTCTCTCTCTCCCTTCATCTGTCTCTCTCTCTCTCCCTTCATCTGTCTCTCTCTCTCTCCTTCATCTGTCTCTCTCTCTCTCTCGCTGTCTCTCTCTCCCTTCATCTGCCTCTCTCTCTCTCTCTCTCTCTCTCTCTCTCTCTCTCTGTCTCTCTCTCCCTTCATCTGCCTCTCTCTCTCTCTCTCTCTGTCTCTCTCTCCCTTCATCTGTCTCTCTCTCTCTCTCTTCATCTCTCTCTCTCTCTCTCTCTCTGTCTCTCTCTCCCTTCATCTCCTTCTCTCTCTCTCTCTCTCTCTCTCTCTCTCCCTTCATCTGTCTCTCTCTCTCTCTCTCTCTCCCTTCATCTGCCTCTGCCTCTCTCTCTCTCTCTGTCTCTCTCTCCCTTCATCTCTCTCTCTCTCTCTGTCTCGCTCTCTCTCTGTATCTCTCTCCCTCTCTCCCTTCATCTGTCTCTCTCTCTCTCTCTCTCTCTGTGTCTCTCTCTCCCTTCATCTGCCTCTCTCTCTCTCTCCCTTCATCTGCCTCTCTCTCTCTCTCTGTCTCTCTCTCTCCCTTCATCTGTCTCTCCCTCTATCTGCCTCTCTCTCTCTCTGTCTCTCTCTCTCTCTTCATCTGTCTCTCTCTCTGAACCTCAACATGAAACTGGACTATTCCCTCAGATAGCCCTGTGTCTATCCTGAAAGACAGTGTGTGACACATCTCACTGTCAGCAAGAGGAGAGGACGTCATTTGCTGTTCATTATTGGATAAGAATACATTTTGTGCAGCTGTCAAGATAAACAATGTTTATTATTCACTAAAGAGGATGTTTGGGATTTTAACTGTTTTTGCAAGAGGACACCGTGTCTGTTTTTCTCTCTGTTTGGCAAAATAACATCTTTTATGAGTCTCCTTGCAAATGGACAAGCAAGTGTGACTAACTCTCTCTCTCTATTGACGGCGAAAGGAAACCGCTTGTGACTCTCCCAGCGGGGCGATTTAGTTGTGTCGAGCCCCACTACACGTCTCTGATTGATTGATCTCTTGTGATCAGGAAAAGGGTTCAAGGTCAACTTTCATTTCCTTTTATGACTCAGGAAAACACCCTTTTTTTTTGCAGATATCATTTCCCCTCCCAAAAAATTGCTTCCAATAATGTGGGTAGTTCTGGATATTCTCCCTCTTTACTCCATTGTGGTATTTTTATATAATGAGGCACCCCCATTTTTTGGTGTTTAAAAAGAGTTTTGCTAGATTTGTCCTGTTAGATTTGTATCGCCTAGTTCAATGTTCCTATAAAACCCATTAGTCTCATGTGATCCCTCCATCCTCCTCTCTTCTTCGTGCTATTGGAAAGACGTTGCTATTTACTCTACTATAAAACGGGTAGTTTTGATCCTGGATGCTGATTGGTTGATAGCCATTAGTTATTCACGATAATACATAAATGCCTGTTAAAAAGTTCCATTGGAATTAAACTCTGTACTCGGTCAGAGTACTCGGAAACTGTGTCCCAGCAATAGCAAAAGAAGAGACAGTCAGCCAGCAGTAGGTTTTATTTTAGTGTGAATATTTGTTACTTGTGCAAGGTGATCATTTATCATTCAGTGCGGCTCAAATAAAATAAAAATGATTGAGATTTAGCTGTGTGTGTGTGTGAGATTGTTTAAAAGCATATGACTCCGTCATCTAACATCTACTTGGGGTGGCAGGTAGCCTAGTGGTTAGAGCGTTGGGCCAGTAACCGAAGGTTGCTGGATTGAATCCCGAGCTGACAAGGTAAACATTTGTCGTTCTGCCCCTGAACAAGGAAGTTTACCCCACTGTTCCCCAGTAGGCCATCATTGTAAATAAGAATAATTTGTTTTTAACTGTTTTAAATAAAGGTTACACACACACCACACTGACCCAAAAGTTATTTTGTTGGCATTTACGTATGTCCCCATTACCAGTAAAACATAATGAAAACCTTTCACTTACTTGCTGTGCTGTTTCATTGTTCATTTCCTCAGTCATTTCATGCTCAACCAGGAATTCTATGGAACGCCGTTTGGGTCTTTGCGTATCAAAAAAAGTATGTTTGGGTCTTTGCGTGTCAAAAAAAGTATGTTTGGGTCTTTGCGTGTCAAAAAAAGTATGTTTGGGTCTTTGCGTGTCAAAAAAAGTATGTTTGGGTCTTTGCGTGTCAAAAAAAGTACGTTTGGGTCTTTGCGTGTCAAAAAAAGTATGTTTGGGTCTTTGCGTGTCAAAAAAAGTATGTTTGGGTCTTTGCGTGTCAAAAAAAGTATGTTTGGGTCTTTGCGTGTCAAAAAAGATACACGTCAAATAATCTTGTGGACCGAACAGGACCTGAATATGACCGTCTCAGGGAAGCTCATCTGCGTGTTTGTCCTCCTCACCAGGGTCTTGAACAGACTGCAAATGCTCAACTCCGATGGCCACTGGCATGCTACCGGCATGCTGGAGAAGTGTGGTCTTCACGAATGAATCCCGTTTTCAACTGTACCGGGCAGAGTGTATATTTACGAAACGTATTCCTTGCCACCCATTCTAAAATTAACTGCAGCTCTTTGTTAAGCGTGGCAGTAATTTCAGTCGCTGTAGTAGCTGATGTGTATAGTGTTGAGTCACCCACATACATATACACACCGGCTTTACTCAAAGCCAGTAAGTAGCATGTCGTTCGTAAAGATTTTAAAAAGTAAAGGGGCCTAGACAGCTGCCCTGGGGAATTCCTGATTCTACCTGGATTATGTTGGAGAGACTTCCATTAAAGAACACTCTCTGTGTTCTGTTAGACAGGTAACTCTTTATTCACAATATAGCAGGGGGTGAAAAGCCATAACGCATTCTTCTAGCAAGAGACTGGTCGATAATGTCAAAAGCCGCCCTGGAGTCTAAAAAAAACATTCCCCACATTATCTATTTATCATCAATTTCTCTCAGCCAATCATCCGTCAATTCTGTAAGTGCTGTGCTTGTTGAATGTCCTTCCCTATAAGTGTGCTGAAAGTCTGTTGTCAATTTGTTTACTGTAAAATAGTATCTGGTCAAACACCATTTTTTTCAGAGGTTTACTAAGGGTTGGTAACAGGCTGATTGGTTGTCTATTTGAGCCTTTAAAGGGGGCTTTACTATTCTTAGGTAGCGGAATTACTTTTGCTTCCCTCCAGGTCTGAGGGCACAAACTTTCTAGTAGGGTTAGATTGAAGATATTGCAAAAAGGAGTTTCAATATCGTCCACTATTATCCTCAGTATTTTTCCATACAAATTGTTAGACCACGGTGGCTTGTCATTGTTGATAGACAATGGTTTTCACCTCTTCCACATTCACATAACAGAATTCTAAATTACAACGCTTGTCTTTCATAATTTGGTCAGATATACTTGGACGTGTAGGGTCAGCGGTTGTTGCTGACATGTCATGCCTAAGTTTGCTAATCTTGCCAATGAAAAAAATCATTAAAGTAGTTGGCAATATCAGTTGGTTTTGTGATGAATGAGCCATCTGATTCAATGAATGACGGAGCTGAGTTTGCCCTTTTCCCCAAAATGTCATTTAAGGTGCTCCAAAGCTTTTTACTATCATTCTTTATATAATTTATCCTTTGATTCATAGTGAAGTTTCTTCGTTTTATTCAGTTTAATCACATGATTTCAACATTTGCAGTACGTTTGCCAATCGGTTGTGCCGCCAGACTTATTTGCCATTCCCTTTGCCACGTCCCTCTCAACAATTTTTAAATTCCTCATCAATCCACAGTTTTGACAGTTATTTTCTTAATGGGTGCTCGATTATTAGTAACTGAAATAAGCTATTTCAATCAATGTGTACAGTGTCGATTTGCTCATTACGCACCAACACATTTTCTTTACATCAACAACATAGGAATCACCACAAAATGTATTGTATGACCTCGTATACACTACATTAGGCCCCGCCTTTGGAACTGTGGTTTTCCTACATATGGCTTATACACTATATTAGGCCCCGCCTTTGGAACTTTGGAACTGTGGTTTTCCTAGATATGGCTTATACACTATATTAGGCCCCTGTGGTTTTCCTTTGGAACTTTGGTTTTCCTACATATACATAGGCCCCGCCTTTGGAACTGTGGTTTTTATACACTATATTAGGCCCCGCCTTTGGAACTGTGGTTTTCCTACATATGGCTTATACACTATATTAGGCCCCGCCTTTGGAACTGTGGTTTTCCTACATATATGCTACCATATTGTGATCACTACATCCGATGGATCTGGATACTGCTTTCAAGCACATTTGAGTTTAAGTAAAAACATTTACAGGGACAGTGCACATTTAAATCAACTTTTCAGTAAAAGTGACGGTTTTAGCCAGCTGGCTCATTTTCAACCGCAGTCACTGGGCAGCTTATTGAAAAACAATTACAGTCACAATACAAACAAACAATGAGAAGTGAGCACATGCAGAGCAACACAGGACAAGCAACATGTAGCATGCTGTCGTGACGTTGTATTGGTTAATGTGACGACTGTTGCTCATCGAATGAATAAAGGTTTCTAATTGCGTGATTAACTGAATCAACCAATTATTAACTCATTAACCTGGGGCACCATGTGAAAATGAGTTTTATTGAGTTTCTATTTCCCAAACTAACTCAAAGAATATCAGAATATCGTTTTTACAACAGCCGCTAATTAATCCGTTTCCTCTACAGTCTCGTTCTGAGCGCACGGACCCGGGCATAATCTGGGAATCTGAGTTCGGACCCGGGTCTCACCAATGAGTTCGGACCGGGTCTCACCAATGAGTTCGGACCCGGGTCTCACCAATGAGTTCGGACCGGGTCTCACCAATGAGTTCGGACCCGGGTCTCACCAATGAGTTCGGACCCGGGTCTCACCAATGAGTTCGACCGGGTCTCACCAATGAGTTCAGACCAGGGTCTCACCAATGAGTTCGGACCGGGTCTCACCAATGAGTTCAGACCGGGTCTCACCAATGAGTTCAGACCGGGTCTCACCAATGAGTTCAGACCGGGTCTCACCAATGAGTTCGGACCCGGGTCTCACCAATGAGTTCAGACCGGGTCTCACCAATGAGTTCGAGTTCAGACCCGGGTCTCACCAATGAGTTCAGACCCGGGTCTCACCAATGAGTTCAGACCCGGTCTCACCGGGTCTCACCAATGAGTTCGGACCCGGGTCTCACCAATGAGTTCAGACCGGGTCTCACCAATGAGTTCAGACCCGGGTCTCACCAATGAGTTCAGACCCGGGTCTCACCAATGAGTTCAGACCCGGGTCTCACCAATGAGTTCAGACCGGGTCCCACCAATGAGTTCAGACCCGGGTCTCACCATGATGAGTTCCAATGAGACCCGGGTCTCACCAATGAGTTCGGACCCGGGTCCCACCAATGAGTTCGAACCCGGGTCTCACCAATGAGTTCGGACCCGGGTCTCACCAATGAGTTCGGACCCGGGTCTCACCAATGAGTTCGGACCCGGGTCTCACCAATGAGTTTGGTCTCACCAATGGGTCTCACCAATGAGTTCGGACCCGGGTCTCACCAATGAGTTCAGACCCGGGTCTCACCAATGAGTTCGGACCCGGGGGTCGGACCGGGTCCCACCAATGAGTTCAGACCCGGGTCTCACCAATGAGTTCGTACCAGGGTCTCACCAATGAGTTCGAGGGTCTCACCCGGGTCTCACCAATGAGTTCGGACCCGGGTCTCACCAATGAGTTCGACCCGGGTCTCACCAATGAGTTCGGACCCGGGTCTCACCAATGAGTTCAGACCCGGGTCTCACCAATGAGTTCAGGGTCTCACCAATGAGTTCGACCCGGGTCTCACCAATGAGTTCGGACCCGGGTCTCACCAATGAGTTCGACCCGGGTCTCACCAATGAGTTCGGACCCGGGTCTCACCAATGAGTTCGGACCGGGTCTCACCAATGAGTTCGAACCAGGGTCTCACCAATGAGTTCGGACCCAGGTCTCACCAATGAGTTGACCCGGGTCTCAATGAGGACCCGGGTCTCACCAATGAGTTCGGACCCAGGTCTCACCAATGAGTTCAGACCCGGGTCTCACAAATGAGTTCGAACCCGGGTCTCACCATGAGTTGACCCGGTCTCACCAATGAGGACCTGGGTCCCACCAATGAGTTCGGACCCGGGTCTCACCAATGAGTTCGGACCAGGGTCTCACCAATGAGTTCGGACCCGGGTCTCACCAATGAGTTCGGACCCGGGTCTCACCAATGAGTTCGACCAGGGTCCCACCAATGAGTTCGGACCCGGGTCTCACCAATGAGTTCGGACCCGGGTCCCACCAATGAGTTTGGACCCGGGTCTCACCAACCCGGGTGAGTTCGTACCTGGGTCTCAACAATGAGTTCGTACCACCCCAATCTTAGTTGAGTATTTATTTACTAGAAAGCTAAAATGATGATAAAAGATATACATACACAAAAACACATTTTAGGCTATTGATTAGAACTTAGTATAACGGACCAACACACTATGGCGCATGTCACCCAAAATGGGATTTAAAAGAGAGAGAAAAAGAGAAAGTACACGAGAAATATTCATTTGGGTGAATTTGTCAGCTATGCTTATTCTAACCCTAGCTGTGCCCCAAACTGCCGCTCTTATGGGTCAGAATATAATGACGTAGGGAAGGTCTCCGTGGATTCTCCGCGTGGACCGTTCAGGCTGCTCAATGACGCACTTCTCCGGCGCAACTCTCTGGTCGTCCTCACGATGTCAGTGTCCTTTTGGCTTAGTGGTCTGATTCCTCGCCCTTGTTCTGGAAGGGCTCTTCTGAGGACAGACAGCTGTGTAGCTCAGCGCTCACAGCGTAGGAATGAAACAGTGTAGATACCCGATTCGATGAGGAGTGGAGGCTAGGTGGCTCGACTTGAATTCACCCGTAGCTTGGGTAGAAAAATATTTCTTTGTCTTTAAACTTGTGTTGCGTTTTGGGTTCGTTGACTTTTTTAGACCTCGGCTGCAGCTCGGGTCACGTAGTCTTATCTGTAAATTCTTCACTCACAGTTTTTATACCCTCGGGTCAGAAGTGGGCGTAACCGCCTTTAGGGCAATTCTCTGGGCGTACCAAGTTAAGAGGCAAGGTCTAGATTTGACTCAAATCCAATTTTAGACCACAAACTTCACATTTCATCTTTACCAAAACATTCTCTTTGATTTGGACATTTTCCATACAACATACAATGTATAAACATCAAACATATACTAGGAAAACTCTTAATAAACGTTACAATATTTTCATAATAACGTCATCTATTAACCTTTAATAACAAAACAAAAATGACATACATTTTCATATTCCATCTATCGTCATGACCACCAAATGACATACATTTTCATATTCCATCTATCGTCATAACCACCAAATGACATACATTTTCATATTCCATCTATCGTCATGACCACCAAATGACATACATTTTCATATTCCATCTATCGTCATGACGACCATTGTGGCTGACGGAAACCATTGTTCCAAGGTCCCTTTATTTCATGTTTAATGTTCTGAGGCTGGTTCTCCATAGTAACAGGACAAAAGGAATTTGTCTGTGGCCTGAGACTTACCATGGGCGTGAGGGGTCATAAAACCCCCACATCTTCAGACCCCTGGATCTCTCCTCCTCTGTTGGGGTTGAGAGATAATCTGTAGGGTTTTGGTCTCCTGTAACCTGACCTGATCAGGACAGTCATGACAATGCAGACAGAGAAACATTGGACAAGCAACACGTAGCATACAGACAGAGCAACATTGGACAAGCAACACGTAGCACGCAGACAGAACAACATTGGACAAGCAACACGTAGCATGCAGACAGAGCAACATAGGACAAAACACGAGCATGCAACAACATTGCAGACAAGCAACACATTAGCATACAGACAGAGACAAAACATAGCATGCAGACAGAGCAACATGCAGACAGAGAGCATGCAGACAACACGTAGCATGCAGACAGAGCAACACAGACAGAGAAACACGTAGCATGCAGACAGAGAAACACGTAGCATGCAGACAGAGAAACACGTAGCATGCAGACAGAGCAACACGTAGCATACAGACAGA
Source organism: Oncorhynchus keta (assembly GCF_023373465.1). Classification (NCBI taxonomy): domain Eukaryota; kingdom Metazoa; phylum Chordata; class Actinopteri; order Salmoniformes; family Salmonidae; genus Oncorhynchus; species Oncorhynchus keta. Next base: position 246,680 of record NW_026281057.1, read on the forward strand.
GCAACACGTAGCATGCAGACAGAGCAACACGTAGCATGCAGACAGAGCAACACGTAGCATGCAGACAGAGCTAAAACACGTAGCATGCAGACAGAGCAACACGCATAGTATGCAGACAGAGCAACACGTAGCATGCAGACAGAGCAACACGCAGCATGCAGACAGAGAAACACGTAGCATGCAGACAGAGCAGTGCACGTAGCATGCAGACAGAGCAACACGTAGCACGCAGACAGAGCAACACGTAGCATGCAGACAGAGAAACATGGCAGACAGACGTAGCATGCAGACAGAGCAACACGTAGCATGCAGACAGAGCAACACGTAGCATGCAGACAGAGCTTGATGTTAGTTGAGAACACGTAGCATGCAGACAGAGCAACACGTAGCATGCAGACAGAGCAACACGTAGCATGCAGACAGACCTGGCAACAGCGTAGCATGCAGACAGAGAAACACGTAGCATGCAGACAGAGCAACACGTAGCATGCAGACAGCATGCAGACACGTAGCATGCAGACAGAGCAACACGTAGCATGCAGACAGAGAAACACGTAGCATGCAGACAGAGCAACACGTAGCATGCAGACAGAGAAACACGTAGCATGCAGACAGAGAAACACGTAGCATGCAGACAGAGCAACACGTAGCACGCAGACAGAGCAACACGTAGCATGCAGACAGAGAAACACGTAGCAGCAGACAGAGCAACACGTAGCAGAGACAGACAACGTAGCATGCAGACAGAGCAACACGTAGCATGCAGACAGAGCAACACGTAGCATGCAGACAGAGCAATAGCACAAATAGCAACAACAAAAAATACATAAAAGAAACAGTCTTTCCACACCTCACAAGCTACAGGCAACATGGAAAGTGGCAACACACAGCTAGGAATTATGTTCACAAGGTCAAACATTTCTGGTGGCCTTCCACAAGCTTCCCACAATAAGTTGGGTGCATTTTGGCCCATTCCTCCTGACAGAGCTGGTGTAACAAAGTTAGGTTTGTAGGCCTCCTTGCCCGCACACACTTTTTCAGTTCTGCCCACACATTTTCTATCGGATTGAGGTCAGGGCTTTGTGATGCCCACTCCAATACAGTGACTTTGTTGTCCTTAAGCCTTTTTGCCACAGCTTTGGAAGTTTGCTTCGGGTCACTGTCCATTTGGAAGACCCATTTGCAACCAAGATTTAACTTCCTGACTGATGTCTTGAGATGTTGCTTCAATATATCCTCAGAAATATCCATCCTCATGAAGTCATCTATTTTGTGAAGTGCACCAGTCCCTCCTGCAGCAAAGCCCCCCCCACAACATGATGCTGCCACCCCTGTGCTTCACGGTTGGGATGGTGATCTTCGGCTTGCAAGCCTCCCCCTTTTTCCTCCAAACATAACAATGGTCTTTATGGCCAAACAGTTCTATTTTTGTTTCATCAGACCAGAGGACATTTCTCCAAAAAGTACGATCTTTGTCCCCATGTGCAGTACGATCTTTGTCCCCATGTGTTCCCATGTGCAAACCGTAGTCAGGCTTTTTTATGGCGGCTTTGGAGCAGTGGCTTCTTCCTTGCTGAGTGGCCTTTGAGTTTATGTCGATATATAGGACTTGTTTTACTGTGGATATAGATTCTTCTGTACCTGTTTCCTCCAGCATCTTGACAAGGTCCTTTGCTGTTGTTCTGGGATTGATTTGCACTTTTCGCACCAAAGTACGTTAATCTCTAGGAGACAGAACGCGTCTCCTTCCTGAGCGGTATGTCGGCTGCTTGGTCCCATGGGGTTTATACTTGCATACTATTGTTTGTACAGATGAACGTGGCACCTTCAGGCATTTGGAAATTGCTCCCAAGGATGAAACAGACTTTCTGAGGTCTACAATGTTCTTTCTGAGGTCTTGGCTGATTTCTTTGATTTTCCCATGATGTCAAGCAAAGAAGTCCACGATCACCTCCTTTTTTTTAACAAACAGAACGGTTCCGTATTTCACTGAAAGAATAAACGTTTTGCTTTCAAAATTATAGTTTCCGGATTTGACCATATTAATGACCAAAGAAAGGCTCGTATTTCTGTGTTTATTATATTATAATTAAGTCTATGATTGAATATTTAATAGAGCAGTCTGACTGAGCGGTGGTAGGCACTGAATAATCCTCAAAGCGGGCAAAAAAGGTGTTTAGTTTGTCTGGAAGCAAGATGTCGATTTCCGTAACGTGGCTGGTTTTCTTTTTCTAGTGCGTATTTGCCTGTAGGCCCGGTCACATACGTCTCGTGCCTGGGCTGTTGAATTGCGGCTTCATTTTGTCCCTATACCGACATTTCACTTGTTTGATTGCCTTGCGTAGGGAATAACTACACTGTTTATATTCGGTCATATTCCCCGACCTCTTTCCATGATTGAATGAGGTGGTTTGACCTTTCAGATGCCACGGTTTCTGGTTGGGGTAGGTTTTAATAGTCACAGTGGGGTACAGCATCTCCAATGCACTCGCTAATAAACTCACTCACCGAGTCAGAGTATAAATCAATGTTATTGTCTGAGGCTTCCAGAGGAGGATCAATCCCCCCCACACCGTACCAGAGGAGGATCAATCCCCCCACACCGTACCAGAGGATCAATCCCCCCACACCGTACCAGAGAAGGTTCAATCCCCCCACACTGTACCAGAGGAGGTTCAATCCCCCCACACCGTACCAGAGGAGGTTCAATCCCCCCACACCGTACCAGAGGAGGATCAATCCCCCACAGTACCAGAGGAGGTTCAATCCCCCCACCGTACCAGAGGATCAATCCCCCCAACCGTACCAGAGGAGGATCAATCCCCTTAACCGTACCAGAGGATCAATTGACCAGAGGATCACCGTACCAGAGGAGGATCAATCCCCCCCACCGTACCAGAGGAGGATCAATCCCCCCACACCGTACCAGAGGAGGTTCAATCCCCCCACACCGTACCAGAGGAGGTTCAATCCCCCCACACCGTACCAGAGGATCAATCCCCCCACACCGTACCAGAGGAGGTTCAATCCCCCCACACCGTACCAGAGGAGGTTCAATCCCCCCACACCGTACCAGAGGAGGATCAATCCCCCCACACCGTACCAGAGGAGGTTCAATCCCCCCACACCGTACCAGAGGAGGTTCAATCCCCCCACACTGTACCAGAGGTTCAATCCCCCCACACCGTACCAGAGGAGGTTCAATCCCCCACACCGTACCAGAGGAGGTTCAATCCCCCACACCGTACCAGAGGAGGTTCAATCCCCCACACCGTACCAGAGGATCAATCACCCCACACCGTACCAGAGGAGGTTCAATTTCCCCACACCGTACCAGAGGAGGTTCAATCCCCCCACACTGTACCAGAGGAGGTTCAATCCCCCCACACCGTACCAGAGGAGGTTCAATCCCCCAACGTACCAGAGGAGGTTCAACTGACACCGTACCAGAGGAGGTTCAATCCCCCACACCGTACCAGAGGAGGTTCAATACCCCCACACCGTACCAGAGGAGGTTCAATCCCCCCACACCGTACCAGAGGAGGTTCAATCCCCCACACCGTACCAGAGGAGGTTCAATCCCCCCACACCGTACCAGAGGAGGTTCAATCCCCCCCACACCGTACCAGAGGAGGTTCAATCCCCCACACCGTACCAGAGGAGGTTCAATCCCCCCACACCGTACCAGAGGATCAATCCCCCCACACCGTACCAGAGGAGGTTCAATCCCCCCACACCGTACCAGAGGAGGTTCAATCCCCCCACACCGTACCAGAGGAGGTTCAATCCCCCCACACTGTACCAGAGGAGGTTCAATCCCCCCACACCGTACCAGAGGAGGTTCAATCCCCCCACACCGTACCAGAGGAGGATCAATCCCCCACACCGTACCAGAGGATCAAACACCGTACCAGAGGATCAATCCCCCCACACCGTACCAGAGGATCAATCCCCCCACACCCTACCAGAGGAGGTTCAATCCCCCACACCGTACCAGAGGATCAATCCCCCCACACCGTACCAGAGGAGGTTCAATCCCCCCACACCGTACCAGAGGAGGTTCAATCCCCCCACACCGTACCAGAGGAGGTTCAATACCCCCCATTTGGTTTTAATCCAGAGAGGTTAGAAAAAGTATCTAGATCTTCTATGAGGCCGTGGAGGGATTCTAATTGCGGATTCAAAAGAAAACATGAATCATCAGTGTACAATGACACCTTTGTTTTTAGTCCCTGGGTTTCTAATCCCTTAATATTATTGTTGGATCTGATTTTAACAGCTGACATTTCGATGGCAATAATAAATAGATATGCTGATAGTGGACAACCTTGTTTTACTCCTCTTGACAGTTTAAAACTTTGAGAAGTAGCCATTATTTGTTATTTTACACCTACTATACATAACTTTAAACCATTGTATAAGAGATTCTCCAAAATTGAAATTTTCCAGGCATTTATATATAAACTCCAGTCGTACTTTATCAAAAGCCTTTTCAAAGTCAACTCTGAATATCAAAGTTATGAAAACCAGACCTGGTTTCCCCGATATTTCATAGTATTCTATTGTTTCCAGTACTTGTCTTATATTATCTCCAATGTATCGTGTCTGTACGTATGTGTCTAATTAGGATGAATAAGGATGAATAATATCTGACAAAACCTTTTTTTAAATTTATGCGTCAAGCATTTTAGCATCACAACACTGTAAGAGTCCTCCAATTTTTTTAAACGGACTAGAGTTTACAATTGGCTCATTCATCCCCCTACTTTCCCCTGTAACTATTGCCCAGGTCGTTGCTGTAAATGAGAACGCGTTCTCAGTCAACTTACCTGGTAAAATAACGGATAAATAAATAAATGGATCTTTATATATACACCACTTGGATCCCGTTTCAGTAATAATGAAATCAGACCTTGTCGAGTGTCCAATAATCTACCATTCATATATAAAACATGCTAATAACGGACCTCCTCAGTATATCAAAAAAGTTTGGTTTACCTCCACTGGTATGTCATCCAGCCCTGGAGTTTTCCCAGAATTAAAGGCTTTAATCGCATCAAGAAGTTCCTCTGTAATTTGGCCTTCACATGAGTCTTTCTGTACAGATGTTAATTTCACGTTATTAATAGTAAAAAAATCCATACAATTAGCTTCGGTCAGTGGAGATGGAGGAGACTGAAACGAAAACATATGCTTAAAGTACTTTACTTCCTCGTTCAAAATATTGTTTGGTAATTACATCATTTTAGTTTCAGTAACTTATTTTTGGTAGCATTTCTATGTTCATATTCCATCCAGTTCGCTTTATTTTTTATAATATATTTACACTGGATCTTTCTTCAATAAGGTCCTCCGTTTCTTTGACCTGGCACTGTTTCCCAATGCTAACGTTTTAGCATTTGTGGCACACATCTCATTCGAGTCATGGTACCGATGTTAGCATTACGGTATGTACCAATCATCTAGCAGAAGAGAAGAGGCAAAACGAGAGGGTTTACTTCGCCCCGAAATCTCTCAATAAGTGTCGGATTGTCAGCAAAAAAAGTGAACTGCTAATTTCCTACGTGAGGTTTATATGCAGACTAGAGCCATCGCCCGCATGTTGATTTGGTACATCCACACCAGACGCAAATCTGGACTCGTAGGTTGAAATACCAACACAAACTCTGAACCAACCTACACAGTAATGGACATTTGGCGAGCTAGCTAACTGTTGCTAGCTAATTTGTCCTGGGATATAAACTTTGGGTTGTTATTTTACCTGAAATGCACAAGGTCCTATTTTTCTGGATCTTTCTAGAATTTTGACCCATTTTGAGTCACACTACATCGTGTGTTCTCTACTCGGACAATTAATCCACAGATAAAAGGGGAACCCGAGTTGGTTTATAGTAATCATTATCTTCTTCTTCTGTGGACTTTATATGGCGGTTGGTAACCAACTTTAAGGTGCATTTACCACCACCAACTGGACTTCAGTTCATCTTTCAATCATGGGTATATATGCTCCTAAAAACCAATGAGTAGATGGGAGTGGCGGGACTTGCAGCACGTCATCTAAACTACTCGCGCACATCAATGAGCTTCTGTTTGGCTACTTGGCTCTATTTCCAAACTGCCAACGCGCATCTGCATCGGTCTAGTCAGCATGTGAGGTTGTTACAAATGCACTGTTAGAAATGGACGGGGTGGCAACTGTGAAAAAAATGGGGAAAAAAACTTTATATGGGAGTTGTGCCTGTTGTTTACACGCGTATCTGCCCTCTCATTGGCTAGAATGGTCCCACTCAATTATCTTGTCAATATAATATAACATCTTTGCTGTAAAGTGACTTTGTTGAGCTTCACAATCCATTTGAGATACTTTCAGATGATTTGGACACGATGCCGGAAAATGCTAACAACGTGAATGGGATTTGTGCCAAAAAAATGCTAACAACGTGAATGGGATTTGTGCCAAAAAAATGCTAACAACGTGAATGGGATTTGTGCCAAAAAAATGCTAATAACGTGAATGGGATTTGTGCCAAAAAAATGCTAACAACGTGAATGGGATTTGTGCCAAAAAATGCTAATGAAACAAAAAATGTGAATGGGATTTGTGCCAAAAAAAATGCTAAAACAGTGTCAGGAAATAAAACCAAATCATGGATTGCCGTCATACCTTTTTCCATTAGACTGCTTACAGGGTAAAGCAAATCAATTGTGTGATTTTGTAATTTGTAATTTGGGTGACTCCTTTTTAGAAAATCAGCTGAGTTATTGAAGGCCCATCTCTTCTCCCACCATGATATCGATCCAACGCTGAAACATCAATGACGTCACACTAACAAATGGTACAGGTTTTCTCCAATGACATCACACTAACAAATGGTACAGGTTTTCTCCAATGTCTGAACACTAACAAATGGCCCCCAACTCGTACAGGTTTTCTCCAATGACATCACACTAACAAATGGCCCCCAACTCGTACAGGTTTTCTCCTCACAGAAAGGATGGAAATAATCAAACAAAAACACAGGAAAACCACGAGCAGAATAAATTATAAAACTGCTCTCTCTCTGCCCCCCCCCCGCCCTCTCTCTGCCCCCCCCCTCGCTGCCTCTCTCTTCTAAACAAATAAATATTTTTACCATCCAACTTCTCTCGCTCTCCCTGTGCCCCTCTCTCTCTCTCCCTGTGCCCCTCTCTCTCTCTCTCTGTGCCCCCTCTCTCTCTCTCTCTCTCTCTCTCTCTCTCCCTGTGCCCCTCTCTCTCTCTCTCTCTTTCTGTGCCCTCTCTCTCTCTCTCTCTCCCTGTGCCCCTCTCTCTCTCTCTCTCTCCCTGTGCCCCTCTCTCTCTCGCTCTCTCCCTGTGCCCCTCTCTCTCTCGCTCTCTCCCTGTGCCCCTCTCTCTCGCGCTCTCCCTGTGCCCCTCTCTCTCTCGCTCTTCCTGTGCCTCTCTCTCTCTCGCTCTTCCTGTGCCCCTCTCTCTTGCTCTCCCTCGCTCTCCCTGTGCCCCTCTCTCTCGCTCTCCCTCGCTCTCCCTGTGCCTCTCTCGCTCTCTCTCCCTCGCTCCCACTCTCCCTGTGCCTCCCTCGCTCTCTCTCCCTCGCTCCCCCTCTCCCTCGCTCTCTCTCCCTCGCTCCCCCTCTCCCTCGCTCTCTCTCCCTCGCTCTCCTAAACACAGTTTTAACCATCCAACTTTTTAAAGGCTTTTTGCAGAAGGGATAAAGGATCCAGAAAAACAGATGCTCTTCCTGGTGAACCTTGTAGACACATTTGTGGGATGAGAAGTCTCTTTAATAGCTCTGCTTTAGCTTTAAGCTAAATTCAGTTCTCTTTAATAGCTCTGCTTTAGCTTTAAGCTACATTCTGTTCTCTTTAATAACTCTGCTTTAGCTTTAAGCTAAATTCTGTTCTCTTTAATAACTCTGCTTTAGCTTTAAGCTAAATTCAGTTCTCTTTAATAACTCTGCTTTAAGCTAAATTCTGTTCTCTTTAATAACTCTGCTTTAGCTTTAAGCTAAATTCAGTTCGCATTTACAACCTTCTAAATAGAACAGTTTAATTTCATGAGTGCGGCGTCTTTTAAGTTTCTTTAAATATAACTACGGCTTCCTAAATATAGGGCTGTCACGAACCTCGCCGAAGATGGGTGCCTCTTCCTGTTCGGGCGGTGCTCGGCGGCCTATTAGCTGTCATCGATTCCCTTTCCGTTTGTTTTTGGGTTATTGGGTAATTGGGTACACCTGTTTTGTGTTAGGGTTTGTTTGTAGGTTATTTAAGGGCACTAGGCCTGCTGGGTATTGGTGCGGGCTTCTGTTACGATCAACTAGGAGTGGTGGGTGGAATCAGGCGCAGAGAACAGAGTTCAGTCTTTCTTTCAAATGTATTCCCCAGCGCAACAAAACAGTCACGTCAACACACCGGGCGTATATAAGTTGCCAGTCCAAACAACAGGACAAAATAGTCCGGAGAATAAATACACGAATAACTCACACCATCAAACACAGAGTAACACAAACAAGCCGCACAAATACCCAGCAGGCCTAGTGCCCTTAAATACCCTACAAACAAACCCTAACACAAAACAGGTGTACCCAATTACCCAATAACCCCAAAAACAAACGGAAAGGGAATCGAATGGCAGCTAACAGGCCGCCGAGCACCGCCCGAACAGGAAGAGGCACCCATCTTCGGCGAGGTTCGTGACAATCTCCGGTGGATGGGTGGATTGAAAACGGCAAGTATTCTTCAATAACAGACCGGGCAGCAGGGAAAACGGAGTAGAGAAACATGTGTATTAAAGTAACGTGGTTTTTCGTAGGTCGATGTCCATAGTAGTGATAGTCAATGGAGGATTCCTGTGTTCCACTTCGATGCTGGTAATCACTTTGTTTCCTAGTACATCATTTATAAAACTCATGCGTTTATTATTTTAAAGACGATTAACATTTCACAAACTATAGTTCTTTATTTGAAATATTACGGGTGGCTACTTGGTGGTCGTTGTTTGTCCTTGGGTGCGTTCGTAAAGTCACCCTGGCTGTCGACTCCCATTTCAGAACAGAATGTCGTCAGTGTGAGAGAATAACTGATTCATTTATAAACGCGCAACACACCCGTTGAATACGACCGGTGTCAGTAAACCTCTGCAAAAAAAAAACAACGTAATTCAATTGTTGCCGGCAGCACAGTTACAGTTACCAACGCTCTGGATAACATGTAAACAGCCTAACCAGCTCTGCTAGGGGGAGTAAAATGGTCAGAGTGAGGTGTTCTCTCATTATGTGTCTGGAAGTAGCTAGCAAGCTAACCCACTTTAGCCAGTTAGCTTGTGTGCTTGATTGCCGTTGTGAGGTCAGGACGTTCAGATCAACCCTACTCCTCGGCCAGAGCGTTCCAGTGTGCGCTCTGAATTTACGAACTGACAACGCACTCCAGAGTGAATTTACGAACTGACAACGCACTCCAGAGTGAATTTACGAACTGACAACGCACTCCAGAGTGAATTTACGAACTGACAACGCACTCCAGAGTGAATTTACGAACTGACAACGCACTCCAGAGTGAATTTATGAACGCACCCATTGTTGTTGCCATGGTTTTGTTGAGGAGATTCTAGAATGTGTTACAAGAGTTCTTTCAGGACCAGAGCAGGTCTCCTCTCTTCAGTGCTTCTGAGACGGCAGAGTGAGAGACCATCGATCGCTCCGCCTGCATCCCAAATGCCAACCTATTCCCCTATATAGTGCGCACTACTTTTTTGACCAGAACCCTATGTGCTTTGGGATACAGCCTCAGACGGCAGCGCAGAAGACCGTGGATCCTCTCTCTCTGAGGTGAGGAGGCGTATGGTACCGTATGAAGGATGCTAGTGGTCTCGAGTCCCATCCAGTGACGCCACATCATCCTCTTGGTCACCCTCTCCTGTGTCTGTGTCACTGTGTCCTTCCCTCCTTCACTCATCTTCCTCCTCCTCCTCCTCCTCCTCCTCCCCGTCGGAGAGAGAGGCGCAGGGACAGATCTGTCGGTATCCATCCAGCCAGTTCTCCACCATTTGTGTGACCAGTGGGTGGTTGCGTCGACGGGACGACTTCTGCATTGCGGCCAACATGCCTCCCTCCGTTACACAGCAGTCCAGCCACTCCCTCAACAACTTCTCCTGCTGCTCCTCGTTACCCATCTAGACAGAGAGAGAGAGAGAGAGAGAGAGACACACATTGGAAAGAATTAACAACAAAATACTAAGCAAACTAGAATGCTATTTGGCCCTACACAGAGAGTACACAGTGGCAGAATACCTGACCACTGTGACTGACCCAAACTTAAGGAAAGCTTTGACTATGTACAGACTCAGTGAACATAGCCTCGCTATTGAGAAAGGCCGCCGCAGGCAGACATGGCTCTCAAGAGAAGACAGGGAGGAGGCGTGTCTACAGAGACACTGTATTAATGAAGGTGGGGAGGAGGAGGCGTGTCTACAGAGACACCATATTAATGAAGGTGGAGGAGGAGGAGGCGTGTCTACAGAGACACCATATTAATGAAGGTGGAGGAGGAGGAGGCGTGTCTACAGAGACACCATATTAATGAAGGTGGAGGAGGAGGAGGCGTGTCTACAGAGACACCATATTAATGAAGGTGGAGGAGGAGGAGGCGTGTCTACAGAGACACCATATTAATGAAGGTGGAGGAGGAGGAGGCGTGTCTACAGAGACACCGTATTAATGAAGGTGGAGGAGGAGGAGGCGTGTCTACAGAGACACCATATTAATGAAGGAGGGAGGAGGAGGCGTGTCTACAGAGACACTGTATTAATGAAGGTGGGGAGGAGGAGGCGTGTCTACAGAGACACCATATTAATGAAGGTGGAGGAGGAGGAGGCGTGTCTGTAGAGACACCGTATTAATGAAGGTGGAGGAGGAGGAGGCGTGTCTACAGAGACACCGTATTAATGAAGGTGGAGGAGGAGGAGGCGTGTCTACAGAGACACTGTATTAATGAAGGTGGGGAGGAGGAGGCGTGTCTACAGAGACACCATATTAATGAAGGTGGAGGAGGAGGAGGCGTGTCTGTAGAGACACCGTATTAATGAAGGTGGAGGAGGAGGCGTGTCTACAGAGACACCGTATTAATGAAGGTGGGGAGGAGGAGGCGTGTCTACAGAGACACTGTATTAATGAAGGTGGGGAGGAGGAGCCGTGTCTACAGAGACACCATATTAATGAAGGTGGAGGAGGAGGAGGCGTGTCTACAGAGACACCGTATTAATGAAGGTGGAGGAGGAGGAGGCGTGTCTACAGAGACACCATATTAATGAAGGTGGAGGAGGAGGCGTGTCTACAGAGACACTGTATTAATGAAGGTGGGGAGAAGGAGGCGTGTCTACAGAGACACCGTAATAATGAAGGTGGAGGAGGAGGCGTGTCTACAGAGACACCGTACTAATGAAGGAGGGAGGAGGCGTGTCTACAGAGACACCGTACTAATGAAGGAGGGAGGAGGCGTGTCTACAGAGACACCGTACTAATGAAGATGGGAGGAGGCGTGTTTACAGAGACACCGTACTAATGAAGGAGGGAGGAGGCGTGTCTACAGAGACACTGTATTAATGAAGGTGGGGAGGAGGAGGCGTGTCTACAGAGACACCGTATTAATGAAGGTGGAGGAGGCGTGTCTACAGAGACACTGCATTAATGAAGGTGGGAGGAGGCGTGTCTACAGAGACACCGTATTAATGAAGGAGGAAGGAGGCGTGTCTACAGAGACACCGTATTAATGAAGGTGGAGGAGGCGTGTCTACAAAGACACTGTATTAATGAAGGAGGAAGGAGGCGTGTCTACAGAGTCACCGTATTAATGAAGGAGGGAGGAGGCGTGTCTACAGAGACACCGTATTAATGAAGGAGGAAGGAGGCGTGTCTACAGAGTCACCGTATTAATGAAGGAGGAGGAGGCGTGTCTACAGAGACACCGTATTAATGAAGGAGGAGGAGGCGTGTCTACAAAGACACTGTATTAATGAAGGTGGGTGGAGGAGGCGTGTCTATGGAGACACTGTATTAATGAAGGTGGGTGGAGGAGGCGTGTCTATGGAGACACTATTAATGAAGGAGGAGGAGGCGTGTCTACAGAGACACCGTATTAATGAAGGAGGAGGAGGCATGTCTACAAAGACACTGTATTAATGAAGGTGGGTGGAGGAGGCGTGTCTACGGAGACACTGTATTAATGAAGGAGGAGGAGGCGTGTCTACAAAGACACTGTATTAATGAAGGAGGAGGAGGCTATTTGATAAGAGCTATTTGATAAGAGCTAGGTGATGAGAGCTATTTGATAAGAGCTAGGTGATAAGAGCTAGGTGATGAGAGCTATTTGATAAGAGCTAGGTGATGAGAGCTAGGTGATGAGAGCTAGGTGATAAGAGCTATTTGATAAGAGCTAGGTGATGAGAGCTAAGTGATAAGAGCTATTTGATAAGAGCTAGGTGATAAGAGCTATTTGATAAGAGCTAGGTGATAAGAGCTAGGTGATGAGAGCTAGGTGATGAGAGATATTTGATAAAAGCTAGGTGAATGAGTAAACCGTTTGGATAAAGGGATTGTAAATAAAAATGACAATTGTTTTAAATACACACTGAGTGTACAAAACATTCAACACCTTCCTAATATTGAGTTGCACCCCCCCCCCCTTTTGCCCCTCAGAACAGCCTCAATTCACCAGGGCATTGATTCTACAAGGTATTGAAAGCGTTCCACAGGGATCCTGGCCCATGTTGACTCTAATGCTTCCCCAACAGTTGTGTCATGTTGGCTGGATGTCCTTTGGGTGGTGGACCGTTCTTGATACACTCAGGGAAACTGTTGAGCGTGAAAAACCCAGCAGCGTTGCAGTTCTTGACACAAACCAGTATACCTGGCACCTACTACCATAGCCTGTTCAAAAGGCCCGTACATATATTTTGTCTTGCCCATAAACCCTCTGAATGTCACACATACACAATCCATGTCTCAAGGTCTAACAATCCTTATTTAACCACCTGTCTCCTCCCCTTCATCTACATGTCTCCTCCCCTTCATCGACATGTCTCCTCCCCTTCATCTACATGTCTCCTCCCCTTCATCTACACTGATTGAAGTGGATTTAACAAGTGACATCAATAAAGGATCATTGCTTTCACCTGGATTCACCTGGTCAGGCTGTTATTGAAAGATCAGGTGTTCCTAATGTTTTAGAATGTTCTAGAATGTTCTCATTATATGTCCGGAAATTTCACTGTATTTTAGTATAATTTATATCGTGTTAAATATGATCCACTATGTTATACCCACATTAATAACTGGTCAGCCACCGTCAGTTATACCCACAGACATTAATAATAACTGTGTTATCACATTAATAACTGTCAGTTATACCCACATACATTCATAACTGTCACTTTACTGTCAGTTATACCCACATACATTAATAAATGTCACTTTACTGTCAGTTATACCCAAATACATTAATAACTGTCACTTTACTGTCAGTTATACCCACATACATTAATAACTGTCACATTAATAACTGTCAGTTATACCCACATACATTAATAACTGTCACTTTACTGTCAGTTATACCCACATACATTAATAACTGTCACTTTACTGTCAGTTATACCCACATACATTAATAACTGTCACTTTACTGTCAGTTATGTCATTAATAACTGTCACTTTACTGTCAGTTATACCCACATACATTAATAACTGTCAGTTATACCCACATACATTAATAACTGTCACTTTACTGTCAGTTATACCCACATACATTAATAACTGTCAGTTATACCCACATACATTAATAACTGTCAGTCACATACATTTAATAACTGTCAGTTATATACATTAATAACTGTCAGTTATACCCACATACATTAATAACTGTCACTTTACTGTCAGTTATACCCACATACATTAATAACTGTCAGTTATACATTAATAACTGTCAGTTATACCCACATACATTAATAACTGTCAGTTATACCCACATACATTAATAACTGTCACTTTACTGTCAGTTATACCCACATACATTAATAACTGTCAGTTATACCCATACATTAATAACTGTCAGTTATACCCACATACATTAATAACTGTCAGTTATACCCACATACATTAATAACTGTCAGTTATACCCACTGTCATACATTAATAACTGTCAGTTATACCACATACATTAATAAACTGTCAGTTATACCCACATACATTAATAACTGTCAGTTATACCCACATACATTAATAACTGTCACTTTACTGTCAGTTATACCCACATACATTAATAACTGTCAGTTATACCACATACATTAATAACTGTCAGTTATCACATTAATAACTGTCAGTTATACCCACATACATTAATAACTGTCAGTTATACCCACATACATTAATAACTGTCTTTAGTTATACCACATACATTATCACTTAATAACTGTCAGTTATACCCCATACATTAATAACATAACTGTCAGTTATACCCACATAATAACTGTCACTTTACTGTCAGTTATACCCACATACATTAATAACTGTCAATTTACTGTCAGTTATACCCACATACATTAACAACTGTCACTTTACTGTCAGTTATACCCACATACATTAATAACTGTCACTTTACTGTCAGTTATACCCACATACATTAATAACTGTCAATTTACTGTCAGTTATACCCACATAAATTAATAACTGTCACTTTACTGTCAGTTATACCCACATACATTAATAACTGTCACTTTACTGTGAGCTATACCCACAGACATTAATAACTGTCACTTTACTGTGAGCTATACCCACATACATTAATAACTGTCACTTTACTGTCAGTTATACCCACATACATTAATAACTGTCAGTTATACCCACATACATTAATAACTGTCAGTTATACCCACATAGATTAATAACTGTCACTTTACTGTCAGTTATACCCACATACATTAATTACTGTCAGTTATACCCACATACATTGATAACTGTCACTTTACTGTCAGTTATACCCACACACATTAATAACTGTCAGTTATACCCACATAGATTAATAACTGTCAGTTATACCCACATACATTAATCTGTCAGTTATACCCACATACATTAATAACTGTCACTTTACTGTCAGTTATACCCACATACATTAATAACTGTCAGTTATACCCACATACATTAATAACTGTCAGTTATACCCACATACATTAATAACTGTCACTTTACTGTCAGTTATACCCACATACATGAATATCTGTCAGTTATACCCACATACATGAATAACTGTCAGTTATACCCACATACATTAATCTGTCAGTTATACCCACATACATTAATAACTGTCAGTTATACCCACCTACATTAATAACTGTCACTTTACTGTCAGTTATACCCACATACATTAACAACTGTCACTTTACTGTCAGTTATACCCACATACATTAATAACTGTCAGTTATACCCACATACATTAATAACTGTCACTTTACTGTCAGTTATACCCACATACATTAATAACTGTCACTTTACTGTCAGTTATACCCACATACATTAATATCTGTCACTTTACTGTCAGTTATACTCACATACATTAATAACTGTCAGTTATACCCACATACATGAATAACTGTCACTTTACTGTCAGTTATACCCACATACATTAATAACTGTCAGTTATACCCACATACATTAATCACTGTCTCTTTACTGTCAGTTATACCCACATACATTAATATCTGTCAGTTATACCCACATAAATTAATAACTGTCAGTTATACCCACATACATTAATAACTGTCAGTTATACCCACATAAATTAATAACTGTCAGTTATACCCACCTACATTAATAACTGTCACTTTACTGTCAGTTATACCCACATACATTAACAACTGTCACTTTACTGTCAGTTATACCCACATACATTAATAACTGTCAGTTATACCCACATACATTAATAACTGTCAGTTATACCCACAAACATTAATAACTGTCAGTTATACCCACATACATTAATAACTGTCAGTTATACCCACATACATTAACAAC
Organism: Oncorhynchus keta; assembly: GCF_023373465.1. Taxonomy (NCBI): domain Eukaryota; kingdom Metazoa; phylum Chordata; class Actinopteri; order Salmoniformes; family Salmonidae; genus Oncorhynchus; species Oncorhynchus keta. Next base: position 262,737 of record NW_026281057.1, read on the forward strand.
TGTCACTTTACTGTCAGTTATACCCACATACATTAATAACTGTCACTTTACTGTCAGTTATACCCACATACATTAATAACTGTCAATTTACTGTCAGTTATACCCACATACATTAACAACTGTCACTTTACTGTCAGTTATACCCACATACATTAATAACTGTCACTTTACTGTCAGTTATACCCACATACATTAATAACTGTCAATTTACTGTCAGTTATACCCACATAAATTAATAACTGTCACTTTACTGTCAGTTATACCCACATACATTAATAACTGTCACTTTACTGTGAGCTATACCCACAGACATTAATAACTGTCACTTTACTGTGAGCTATACCCACATACATTAATAACTGTCACTTTACTGTCAGTTATAACCACATACATTAATAACTGTCAGTTATACCCACATACATTAATAACTGTCAGTTATACCCACATAGATTAATAACTGTCACTTTACTGTCAGTTATACCCACATACATTAATTACTGTCAGTTATACCCACATACATTGATAACTGTCACTTTACTGTCAGTTATACCCACACACATTAATAACTGTCAGTTATACCCACATAGATTAATAACTGTCAGTTATACCCACATACATTAATCTGTCAGTTATACCCACATACATTAATAACTGTCACTTTACTGTCAGTTATACCCACATACATTAATAACTGTCAGTTATACCCACATACATTAATAACTGTCAGTTATACCCACATACATTAATAACTGTCACTTTACTGTCAGTTATACCCACATACATGAATATCTGTCAGTTATACCCACATACATGAATAACTGTCAGTTATACCCACATACATTAATCTGTCAGTTATACCCACATACATTAATAACTGTCAGTTATACCCACCTACATTAATAACTGTCACTTTACTGTCAGTTATACCCACATACATTAACAACTGTCACTTTACTGTCAGTTATACCCACATACATTAATAACTGTCAGTTATACCCACATACATTAATAACTGTCAGTTATACCCACATACATTAATAACTGTCACTTTACTGTCAGTTATACCCACATACATTAATAACTGTCACTTTACTGTCAGTTATACCCACATACATTAATATCTGTCACTTTACTGTCAGTTATACTCACATACATTAATAACTGTCAGTTATACCCACATACATGAATAACTGTCACTTTACTGTCAGTTATACCCACATACATTAATAACTGTCAGTTATACCCACATACATTAATCACTGTCTCTTTACTGTCAGCTATACCCACATACATTAATCACTGTCTCTTTACTGTCAGTTATACCCACATACATTAATATCTGTCAGTTATACCCACATAAATTAATAACTGTCAGTTATACCCACATACATTAATAACTGTCAGTTATACCCACATAAATTAATAACTGTCAGTTATACCCACCTACATTAATAACTGTCACTTTACTGTCAGTTATACCCACATACATTAACAACTGTCACTTTACTGTCAGTTATACCCACATACATTAATAACTGTCAGTTATACCCACATACATTAACAACTGTCACTTTACTGTCAGTTATACCCACATACATTAATAACTGTCACTTTACTGTCAGTTATACCCACATACATTAATAACTGTCAGTTATACCCACATACATTAACAACTGTCACTTTACTGTCAGTTATACCCACATACATTAATAACTGTCACTTTACTGTCAGTTATACCCACATACATTAATAACTGTCTCTTTACTGTCAGTTATACCCACATACATTAATAACTGTCTCTTTACTGTCAGTTATACCCACATATATTAATAACTGTCAGTTATACCCACATACAATAATAACTGTCAGTTATACCCACAAACATTAATAACTGTCAGTTATACCCACATACATTAATAACTGTCAGTTATACCCACATACATTAATAACTGTCTCTTTACTGTCAGTTATACCCACAGACATTAATAACTGTCACTTTACTGTCAGTTATACCCACATACATTAATAACTGTCAGTTATACCCACATAAATTAATAACTGTCAGTTATACCCACATACATTAATAACTGTCTCTTTACTGTCAGTTATACCCACAGACATTAATAACTGTCACTTTACTGTCAGTTATACCCACAGACATTAATAACTGTCACTTTACTGTCAGTTATACCCACATACATTAATAACTGTCAGTTATACCCACATACATTAATAACTGTCACTTTACTGTCAGTTATACCCACAGACATTAATAACTGTCACTTTACTGTCAGTTATACCCACAGACATTAATAACTGTCACTTTACTGTCAGTTATACCCACATACATTAATAACTGTCATGTTATACCCACATACATTTATAACTGTCACTTCACTGTCCCACTTTTCACTGTAGATGCGGAAGGTCGATATCGGCGGGATGAGACACCAAAAAAACAACATCTCTCCAGTTTAAACAGATGGATTTTAATATTATGTAATTAGATTTCCTCTGGGGGGGTGGACAATGTAGGCTAAGAGATAATGTTACCTCTTGTGCAGACAGGAAATGTACGTGCAGCAGTTTTCTCTCGCTGTCCACCAGCGGCAGGAAGGTTACGGTGACGTCATCGTCAGTGTTAAGGTTGGCGCCCGCGCCGCGATTGTCGTAGCCGTCGTTCTCCATGGCGACCAGGGCAGAGAAGTGTCCGCGTGTGTAACCCAGGGCGATGGGACTTTTCCAACAGAAGCTCTGCTCCCACAACAGGGGCAAGTACACACCTGTACAGGTAGAGACACAGGTCAGTCTCAGACAGGTACACACCTGTACAGGTAGAGACACAGGTCAGTCTCAGACAGGTACACACCTGTACAGGTAGAGACACAGGTCAGTGTCTCTATCAGTTAATCAAATGGCTACCCGGACTTTATGCCTTTCTCTCCTACTATGTACATAGTACTAAAAATAACCTAACCAAACCTACACGTACATATTACCTCAATAAATCTCCCAACTACCTCGTACGCCGACTCACTACTACCTCGTACCCCAGTACCCCAACTCACTACTACCTCGTACTCCAACACCCCGACTCACTACTACCTCGTACCCCAGTACCCCGACTCACTACTACCTCGTACCCCAGTACCCCGACTCACTACTACCTCGTACCCCAGTACGCCGACTCACTACTACCTCGTACCCCAGTACCCCAACTCACTACTACCTCGTACTCCAACACCCCGACTCACTACTACCTCGTACCCCAGTACCCCGACTCACTACTACCTCGTACCCCAGTATACCGACTCACTACTACCTCGTACCCCAGTACCCCGACTCACTACTACCTCGTACCCCAGTATATCGACTCACTGCTAGGTCCCTTCTATTAACTGTAGTCTATTTTGAACATGAAAGGAAATGGATTTACATGGAGAGCTATGTTGTTTTAATGTTACCCAGCAACCATGCATGGCAACCCCACTCCTGGGCCCCTCGCGCCCACAACCCACATACAACTCTGCTATGGGCTAATATGTTGTTCCTATAAGGTTTCATATGTAGGCTCAGTTTAGACAGAGACACACACACCTCATGATACAGCTTCCTCTGGTCTAATACTCCAGGACCCTGACTCACTACTACCTCATCCCCCGACTCACTACTACCTCGTACCCCAGTACGCCGACTCACTACTACCTCGTACCCCAGTACACCGACTCACTACTACCTCATTCCCCAGGACCCTGACTCACTACTACCTCGTTCCCGACTCACTACTACCTCGTACCCCAGTACCCCGACTCACTACTACCTCGTTCCCCAGTACCCCGACTCACTACTACCTCGTACCCCAGTACCCCAACTCACTACTACCTCGTTCCCCAGGACCCTGACTCACTACTACCTCGTACCCCAGTACACCGACTCACTACTACCTCGTTCCCCAGTACCCCGACTCACTACTACCTCGTACCCCATTACCCCGACTCACTACTACCTCGTTCCCCAGTACCCCGACTCACTACTACCTCGTACCCCAGTACCCCAACTCACTACTACCTCGTTCCCCAGGACCCTGACTCACTACTACCTCGTACCCCAGTACACCGACTCACTACTACCTCGTTCCCCAGTACCCCGACTCACTACTACCTCGTACCCCAGTACCCCAACTCACTACTACCTCGTTCCCCAGTACCCCGACTCACTACTACCTCGTACCCCAGTACCCCAACTCACTACTACCTCGTTCCCCAGTACCCCGACTCACTACTACCTCGTACCCCAGTACCCCGACTCACTACTACCTCGTACCCCAGTACCCCGACTCACTACTACCTCGTACCCCAGGACCCTGACTCACTACTACCTCGTACCTCAGTACCTTGCCTCGGGAACGGCTACTCCTTCTCGACTGTATATCGCCTCGTTGTTATTTTATTGTGTTACAAATGTCTTTTTATCAATTTTCTAATTTTCGTACTTTTTAACTGCACTGTTGGGAAAGGGCTCGTAGGTAAGCATTTCACGGTAAAGTCTACATACAATATTACATTTTATTAAGATTTTATTTGATCCCAAAATAATTGCAAATGAAAACACTTATTCCCCCAACGAGGGCCTTGAGTGGTCCTTTCATGATCTAGTGTTGCTGTATTGGTTGCTAGGGCCCTTCTATTAACTGTAGTCTATTTTGAACATGAAAGGAAATGGATTTACATGGAGAGCTATGTTGTTTTAATGTTACCCAGCGACCATGCATGGCAACCCCACTCCTGGGCCCCTCGCGCCCACAAACCACATACAACTCTGCTATGGGCTAATATGTTGTTCCTATAAGGTTTCATATGTAGGCTCAGTTTAGACAGAGACAGAGACACATACACACACAGTCTCTATCTACAGCTTCCTCTGGTCTGATAACAACACACACAGTCTCTATCTACAGCTTCCTCTGGTCTGATAACAACACACACAGTCTCTATCTACAGCTTCCTCTGGTCTAATAACACACAGTCTCTATCTACAGCTTCCTCTGGTCTAATAACACACAGTCTCTATCTACAGCTTCCTCTGGTCTAATAACACACAGTCTCTATCTACAGCTTCCTCTGGTCTAATAACAACACACACAGTCTCTATCTACAGCTTCCTCTGGTCTAATAACACACAGTCTCTATCTACAGCTTCCTCTGGTCTAATAACACACAGTCTCTATCTACAGCTTCCTCTGGTCTAATAACACACAGTCTCTATCTACAGCTTCCTCTGGTCTAATAACACACAGTCTCTATCTACAGCTTCCTCTGGTCTAATAACACATAATAACACCCATTAGTCTCTATCTCTCTCTCTACAGGTCTGAGGTCAGACTGACTGGTCTACTTATATAGATTTGAGTTATAGCTAGAACCCGTTACGTAGCTGCCCATTAGTCTCTATCTCTCTCTCTCTCTACGGGTCTGGGGTCAGACTGACTGGTCTACTTATATAGATGTGAGTTATAGCTAGAACCGTTACATAGCTGCCCATTAGTCTCTATCTCTCTCTCTCTCTACAGGTCTGGGGTCAGACTGACTGGTCTACTTATATAGATGTGAGTTATAGCTAGAACCGTTACATAGCTGCCCATTAGTCTCTATCTCTCTCTCTCTCTACAGGTCTGGGGTCAGACTGACTGGTCTACTTATATAGATGTGAGTTATAGCTAGAACACACTAACGTCTCTCCACTCACCTTGGAAACGAGTGTAGCCTTGGAAACGAGTGTAGCCTAACGTCTCCCCACTCACCTTGGAAACGAGTGTAGCCTAACGTCTCTCTACTCACCATGGAAACGAGTGTAGCCTAACGTCTCCCCACTCACCTTGGAAACGAGTGTAGCCTAACGTCTCTCCAATCACCTTGGAAACGACTGTAGCCTAACGTCTCTCTACTCACCTTGGAAACGAGTGTAGCTTAACGTCTCTCTACTCACCTTGGAAACGAGTGTAGCCTAACGTCTCTCTACTCACCTTGGAAACGAGTGTAGCTTAACGTCTCTCTACTCACCTTGGAAACGAGTGTAGCCTAACGTCTCTCTACTCACCTTGGAAACGAGTGTAGCTTAACGTCTCTCCACTCACCTTGGAAACGAGTGTAGCTTAACGTCTCTCTACTCACCTGGAAACTCTTAACGCCTCTCCACTCACCTTGGAAACGAGTGTAGCCTAACGTCTCTCTACTCACCTTGGAAACGAGTGTAGCTTAACGTCTCTCTACTCACCTTGGAAACGAGTGTAGCTTAACGTCTCTCCACTCACCTTGGAAACGAGTGTAGCTTAACGTCTCTCCACTCACCTTGGAAACGAGTGTAGCCTAACGTCTCTCTACTCACCTTGGAAACGAGTGTAGCCTAACGTCTCTCTACTCACCTTGGAAACGAGTGTAGCTTAACGTCTCTCCACTCACCTTGGAAACGAGTGTAGCCTAACGTCTCTCTACTCACCTTGGAAACGAGTGTAGCTTAACGTCTCTCTACTCACCTTGGAAACGAGTGTAGCCTATCGTCTCTCTACTCACCTTGGAAACGGGTGTAGCCTAACGTCTCTCTACTCGCCTTGGAAACGAGTGTAGCCTAACGTCTCTCTACTCACCTTGGAAACGAGTGTAGCCTAACGTCTCTCTACTCACCTTGGAAACGAGTGTAGCCTAACGTCTCTCTACTCACCTTGGAAACGAGTGTAGCCTAACGTCTCTCTACTCACCTTGGAAACGAGTGTAGCCTAACGTCTCTCTACTCACCTTGGAAACGAGTGTAGCCTAACGTCTCTCTACTCACCTTGGAAACGAGTGTAGCCTATCGTCTCTCCACTCACCTTGGAAACGAGTGTAGCCTAACGTCTCTCTACTCACCTTGGAAACGAGTGTAGCCTAACGTCTCTCTACTCACCTTGGAAACGAGTGTAGCCTAACGTCTCTCTACTCACCTTGGAAACGAGTGTAGCCTAACGTCTCTCTACTCACCTTGGAAACGAGTGTAGCCTAACGTCTCTCCACTCACCTTGGAAACGAGTGTAGCCTATCGTCTCTCCACTCACCTTGGAAACGAGTGTAGCCTAACGTCTCTCTACTCACCTTGGAAACACCTTGGAAACGAGTGTAGCCTATCGTCTCTCCACTCACCATGGAAACGAGTGTAGCCTAACGTCTCTCCACTCACCTTGGAAACGTAACTCTCTCCACTCACCTTGGAAACGAGTGTAGCCTAACGTCTCTCCACTCACCTTGGAAACGACCGTAGCCTAACGTCTCTCTACTCACCTTGGAAACGACTGTAGCCTATCGTCTCTCCACTCACCTTGGAAACGACTGTAGCCTATCGTCTCTCTACTCACCTTGGAAACGAGTGTAGCCTAACGTCTCTCCACTCACCTTGAAACGAGTGTAGCCTAACGTCTCTCTACTCACCTTGGAAACGAGTATAGCCTAACGTCTCTCTACTCACCTTGGAAACGAGTGTAGCCTAACGTCTCTCTACTCACCTTGGAAACGAGTGTAGCCTAACGTCTCTCTACTCACCTTGGAAACTAGTGTAGCCTAACGTCTCTCCACTCACCTTGGAAACGAGTGTAGCCTAACGTCTCTCTACTCACCTTGGAAACGACTGTAGCCTAACGTCTCTCCACTCACCTTGGAAACGAGTGTAGCTTAACGTCTCTCTACTGACCTTGGAAACGAGTGTAGCCTAACGTCTCTCTACTCACCTTGGAAACGACTGTAGCCTAACGTCTCTCTACTCACCTTGGAAACGACTGTAGCCTAACGTCTCTCCACTCACCTTGGAAACGAGTGTAGCCTAACGTCTCTCTACTCACCTTGGAAACGAGTGTAGCCTAACGTCTCTCCACTCACCTTGGAAACGACTGTAGCCTAACGTCTCTCCACTCACCTTGAAACGAGTGTAGCCTAACGTCTCTCTACTCACCTTGGAAACGAGTGTAGCCTAACGTCTCTCTACTCACCTTGGAAACGAGTGTAGCCTAACGTCTCTCTACTCACCTTGGAAACGAGTGTAGCCTAACGTCTCTCCACGGAAACTCTTGTAATACTTCACTCCGTACACGATGATTGGTCGACGAAGAATGTGGGCTAGAACAAAGATGTGAGTCTGTTCCAGGCTGGCACCAGGCTGTGGGGAAGACAGACAGACAGACAGACAGACAGGCAGGCAGGCAGGCAGGCAGACAGACAGGAAAACAGACAGGCAGGAAGACAGACAGGCAGACAGACAGGTAGACAAAAACAGACAGGAAAACAGGCAGACAGGCATGAGATTGGCGATTAGGAGATATTCAATGTACTACAGTCTCCTCACAATGGAAGGCTTAAAGGGATAGTCTACCCAAATTACACTGGTTTCCTTATCCTGTCAGCAGTCCATGGACAAGGTACGACAGCAATCCGTGCTCCGCTTCAGTTTCCATGGCACTCTTTACACATGCTAATGTTTTTAGCATTGGGGACACAAATCCCATTCAAGTCACTGGACTGCCATTAGCATTTCGATCCATTTGAGGTGCTTTCACATGATTTGGTCATTATAGTGACAGTGTGTGTGTGTGTGTGTGTGTGTGTGTGTGTGTGTGTGTGTGTGTGTGTGTGTGTGTGTGTGTGTGTGTGTGTGTGAGTGACAGCTGCATATTGTAGACCTCTGATCAGATAAACAAAGTACCTCCAATAATAATATTACATTTTATAACACAGGGGATAGAAAGGCTGGTCTGTCTGTCTGTCTGTCTGTCTGTCTGTCTGTCTGTCTGTCTGTCTGTCAGTCAGTCAGTCAGTCAGTCAGTCAGTCAGTCAGTCAGTCAGTCAGTCAGTCAGTCAGTCAGTCAGTCAGTCAGTCAGTCAGTCAGTCAGTCAGTCAGTCAGTTAGTTAGTTAGTTAGTTACCTGGCTGGCAAGAGAGAGTATGAAGGCCCAGTCCTCCTGCCACTGTTCTTCTCGGAGGGAGAAGTGGAGACCAAAGCTCTGAGAATACCAGGACTCCCACTCCTTCCACCGTGTGTAGAACCTGGAACACAGAACAAACACCTCAATACCAGGACTCCCACTCCTTCCACCGTGTGTAGAACCTGGAACACAGAACAAACATCTCACTACCAGGACTCCCACTCCTTCCACCGTGTGTAGAACCTGGAACACAGAACAAACACCTCACTACCAGGACTCCCACTCCTTCCACCGTGTGTAGAACCTGGAACACAGAACAAACATCTCACTACCACGACTCCCACCGTGTGTAGAACCTGGAACACAGAACAAACATCTCAATACCAGGACTCCCACTCCTTCCACCGTGTGTAGAACCTGGAACACAGAACAAACATCTCAATACCAGGACTCCCACCGTGTGTAGAACCTGGAACACAGAACAAACACCTCAATACCAGGACTCCCACTCCTTCCACCGTGTGTAGAACCTGGAACACAGAACAAACATCTCACTACCACGACTCCCACCGTGTGTAGAACCTGGAACACAGAACAAAAACCTCAATACCAGGACTCCCACTCCTTCCACCGTGTGTAGAACCTGGAACACAGAACAAACACCTCACTAGCTTTGCCTACCACTCCTTCCACCCAATGTAACAGCCTGGAACACAGGGAACAAACAACTCAATATAACAGCCTACCAGGGAACCTGGAACACAGAACAATGTAACTGCCTACCAGGGATCCAATACAACCCAATGTAACTGCCTACCAGGGATCCAATACAACCCAATGAAACTGCCTACCAGGGATCCCAATCCAACCCAATGTAACTGCCTACCAGGGAACACAATACAACCCAATGCTTTGCCTACCAGGGATCCAATACAACCCAATGTAACTGCCTACCAGGGATCCAATACAACCCAAAGAACCAGCCTACAGGCAGTAGCCATCATCTCATCCCACGGATGGAACTGCCTACCAGGGATCCAATAAAACCCAATGTAACTGCCTAAACTGCCTACCAGGGATCCAATACAACCCAATGTAACTGCCTACCAGGGATCCAATACAACCCAAAGAACCAGCTATACAGGCAGTAGCCATCATCTCATCTCCTACGGATGGAACTGCCTACCAGGGATCCAATAAAACCCAATGTAACTGCCTAAACTGCCTACCAGGGATCCAATACAACCCAATGTAACTGCCTACCAGGGATCCAATACAACCCAATGGAACTGCCTACCAGGGATCCAATACAACCCAATGTAACTGCCTACCAGGGATCCAATACAACCCAATGTAACTACCTACCAGGGATCCAATACAACCCAAAGAACCAGCTAAATTCCAGACGTGTTTCCATCTGTAGCTTGTTTTCCATCTTCTTTTAGAATAGTGAGCCAACGTGTTTTCAGCTCTTTCATTTCCCTGACTGATCAGAACTCGTGTTCTCCTGCTCCCTGTCTCTCTGTAGTGGACATGTAGCGAGCCGTATGTTTGGAACATCGAAGCGGGGCGGGGGTCACTGTAACATATGAACAATAAAGTTATATTGTATTGTATTGGCCACAGTGTGTGGTATTCCAGTGTGTGGATAGGGGGGCTAGAGCCCAGCCACAGTGTGTGGATAGGGGGCCAGAGATGGCCGCAGTGTGTGGATAGGGGGGCCAGAGCCCAGCCACAGTGTGTGGATAGGGGGGGGCCAGAGCCCAGCCACAGTGTGTGGATAGGGGGGCCAGAGCCCAGCCACAGATAGGGGGCCAGAGCCCAGCCACAGTGTGTGGATAGGGGCCAGAGCCCAGCCACAGTGTGTGGATAGGGGGCCCAGCCACAGTGTGTGGATAGGGGGCCAGCCACAGATGGCCCAGCCACAGTGTGTGGATAGGGGGCCAGAGCCCAGACACAGTGTGTGGATAGGGGGCCAGAGCCCAGCCACAGTGTGTGGATAGGGGGCCAGAGCCCAGCCACAGTGTGTGGATAGGGGGCCAGAGCCCAGCCACAGTGTGTGGATAGGGGGCCAGAGCCCAGCCACAGTGTGTGGATAGGGGGCCAGAGCCCAGCCACAGTGTGTGGATAGGGGGGCCAGAGCCCAGCCACAGTGTGTGGATAGGGGGCCAGAGTTGGCCACAGTGTGTGGAAAGGGGGCCAGAGCCCAGCCACAGTGTGTGGATAGGGGGCCAGAGCCCAGCCACAGTGTGTGGATAGGGGGCCAGAGCCCAGCCACAGTGTGTGGATAGGGGGCCAGAGCCCAGCCACAGTGTGTGGATAGGGGGCCAGAGCCCAGCCACAGTGTGTGGATAGGGGGCCAGAGCCCAGCCACAGTGTGTGGATAGGGGGCCAGAGTTAGCCACAGTGTGTGGATAGGGGGCCAGAGCCCAGCCACAGTGTGTGGATAGGGGGCCAGAGCCCAGCCACAGTGTGTGGATAGGGGGCCAGAGCCCAGCCACAGTGTGTGGATAGGGGGGCCAGAGCCCAGCCACAGTGTGTGGATAGGGGGCCAGAGCCCAGCCACAGTGTGTGGATAGGGGGCCAGAGCCCAGCCACAGTGTGTGGATAGGGGGCCAGAGCCCAGCCACAGTGTGTGGATAGGGGGCCAGAGCCCAGCCACAGTGTGTGGATAGGGGGCCAGAGCCCAGCCACAGTGTGTGGATAGGGGGGCCAGAGCCCAGCCACAGTGTGTGGATAGGGGGGCCAGAGCCCAGCCACAGTGTGTGGATAGGGGGCCAGAGCCCAGCCATAGTGTGTGGATAGGGGGGCCAGACACAGCCAGCCACAGTGTGTGTAATTCTCAACAGGGAGAGCAGTCGTGCAGTCTGTCCTGTAAATCTTTGCAAGGGCCAGTGTGTGTGTGTGTGTGTGTGTGTGTGTGTGTGTGTGTGTGTGTGTGTGTGTGTGTGTGTGTGTGTGTGTGTGTGTGTGTGTGTGTCCCATATCCCTGTGTTTCTTACCAGTGAGAGCAGTCATGCAGGCTGTCGTGGAGGGTCTTGCGGAGGACTGAGTCCTTGTCGTATATCCCCCAGGTAGCCTGCAGTACTGAGTCTAACAGGCAGTCTCCCTGTGTACGGTTCCACAGGGCATACAGTCTGCTGTCCAGCCTGGTACCCAGCTCCAAGGACCAGTTGATGATGGGAGACTCCTCCTCTAGCTCTGTGGAGACACACACACACAGACAGAAAGGACACACACACACACAGAGAAAGGACACACACACAGACAGACAGAAAGGACACACACACACACAGAGAAAGGACACACACACAGACAGAGAGAAAGGACACACACACACACACACACACACACACACACACACACACACACACACACACACACAGACACACACAAGACACACACACAGACACAAACAGAGAGAAAGGACACACACACACACACACACACACACACACAAACACACACACACACACACACACACACACAGAAAGGACACACACACACACACAGAAAGGACACACACACACACACACACACACAGAGAAAGGACACACACAGACAGAGAGAAAAGACACACACACACACAGACACACACACACACAGAGAAAGGACACACACAGACACAGAGAAAGACACACACAGACAGAGAGAAAAGACACACACAGACACAGAGAAAGGACACATACACATTTAGACAGGGAGGGAGAAAAGACACAGCAACTCACTTCACACCCAGACAACACACATCCTATTTCTCCCACACACACACGCAGCTGAAATAGGTCACACACACCTCCGAGACAGACACACCTGGGAGAAAGGACACAGTCACACACAGACACACACACCCATGGTAACACACAGAGAGAGGGCGGTGAGGACACACACACACACAGACACAGCACACACACACGGTGAGGTAACAGAGCTGAAAGGACACACACAGACAGAGAGAAAAGACACACACACAGGACAGACAGGTAACACAGCTGAGGAGAGGAGAGGGAGGTGAGGTAACAGCTAGCTGAGGAGAGAAAGGTGACACACACAGCAGAGAGGAAAGGTAACTAGCAGCACACACACAGAGACACACACACACACAGAGAAAGGTGACACAGCAGCAGACAGAGAGGGAGGTGAGGTAACTAGCTAGCTGAGGAGAGAGACAGGGACAGGTAACAGCAGCTGGGGACAGGACACAGGTAACAGCAGCTGGGGAGAGAAAGGTGACAGCAGCACAGACAGAGAGAAAAGGTAACAGCAGCTGGTGAGAGGACACAGACACACAGCACAGAGAAGGGTGGTGAGGACTAGCTAGCACGGTGAGGTAACACAGCTGGTGAGAGAGAAGGAGGTAACACTAGCTGGTGACAGGAGAGGGCGGTGAGGTAACTAGCAGCTGGGGACAGAGAAAGGAGCAGCTGGGGAGACAGACAGAGCTGGGGAGAAATGACACACTAGCAGACACAGAGAAAGGTAACAGCTAGCTGGGGAGAGGAGAGGGACAGGTAACAGCAGCTGGGGAGAGAAGGGCGGTGAGGTAACACACACAGACAGCAGAGAGGACACAGTAACAGCTTGTGAGGTAACTAGCTAGCTGAGGAGAGGAGAGGGAGGTGAGGTAACTACAGCTGAGGAGAGGGAGGTGAGGTACTTAGCATTCTTAACTAGCCTGGGGAGAGGAGAGGGCGGTGAGGTAACTAGCCCCTGGGGAGAGGAGAGGGAGGTGAGGCCCTGCAACAACCAACTGGAGCATCCTAGCTGCTGGGGAGAGGAGAGGGCGGTTAACTAGCTAGCTGGTGAGAGGAGAGGGAGGTGAGGTAACTAGCTAGCTGGTGAGAGGAGAGGATGGGTAACACAGCTGAGGAGACGGTGAGGTAACTAGCTAGCCGAGAGGGCAGTGAGGTAACTAGCTAGCTGGGAGAATCATTGAGGGGGAGAGGTGAGGTAACAGCTAGCTGGGGAGAGGAGGGTGGTGAGGTAACTAGAGCTGAAAGGTAACTGCTAGCTAGTTAGGTACCCTGGTGGTAACTAGCTAGCTGGTGAGAGGAGAGGGCGGTGAGGTAACTAGCTAGCTGGTGGTGAGGTAACTAGCTGAGCTGAGAGGGCGGTGAGGAGAGCTGGTGAGAGGAGAGGGAGGTGAGGTAACTAGCTAGCTGAGGAGAGGAGAGGGCGGTGAGGTAACTAGCTAGCTGGGGAGAGGGAGAGGGTGGTGAGGTAACTAGCTAGCTGAGGGAGGAGAGGTGAGGTGAGGAGCTAGCTGGGGAGAGGGAGGGTGGTGAGGTAACTAGCTAGCTGGGAGAGGAGAGGGAGGTGAGGTAACTAGCTAGCTGAGGAGAGGAGAGGGTGGTGAGGTAACTAGCTAAGCTGGGGAGAGGAGAGGGCGGTGAGGTAACTAGCTAGCTGAGGAGAGGAGAGGGAGGGAGAGGAGAGGTAAACTAGCTAGCTGAGGAGAGGGCGGTGAGGTAACTCGCTAGCTGAGGAGAGGGAGGTGAGGTAACTAGCTAGCTAGGAGAGGGAGGTGAGGTAACTAGCTAGCTAGGAGAGGGAGGTGAGGTAACTAGCTAGCTGAGGAGAGGTAGGTGAGGTAACTAGCTAGCTGAGGAGAGGAGAGGGAGGGAGGTGAGGTAACTAGCTAGCTGAGGAGAGGGCGGTGAGGTAACTCGCTAGCTGAGGAGAGGTAAATAGCTAGCTGAGGAGAGGAGCAGATTGGGGCTCCTAAAAGGAGGACTCTTCGCTTTTCTACCTGCTCATCTGAAAGATTGACTGACGCAGAATTATCACCCACAAAATTCACACCTAACATACACTGAGTGCACAAAACATTAGGAACACCTGCTCTTTCAATAACAGCCTGACCAGGTGGATCCAGGTGAAAGCTATGATCCCTTATTGATGTCACTTGTTAAATCCACTTCAATCAGTGTAGATGAAGGGGAGGAGACATGTAGATGAAGGGGAGGAGACATGTAGATGAAGGGGAGGAGACATGTAGATGAAGGGGAGGAGACATGTAGATGAAGGGGAGGAGACATGTAGATGAAGGGGAGGAGACATGTAGATGAAGGGGAGGAGACATGTAGATGAAGGGGAGGAGACATGTAGATGAAGGGGAGGAGACATGCCGATGAAGGGGAGGAGACATGTGGATGGGGGGGGCGGGGACATGCCGATGAAGGGGAGGAGACATGTAGATGAAGGGGAGGAGACATGTAGATGAAGGAGTGGATTTAAATTGAATTGAAGTGGATTTAACAAGTGACATCAATAAGGGATCATATCTTTCACCTGGATTCACCTGGTCAGAGACGGGTTAAAGAAGGATTTTAAAGACTGGAGACAATTGAGGCATGGATTGTGTATCTGTGCCATTCAGAGCGTGAATGAGCAAGACTAAATATTTAAGTGCCTTTTGAACAGGGTATGGTAGTAGGGTCCAGGGCGCACCGGTTTGAGTGTGTCAAGAACTGCAACGCTGCTGGGTTTTTCCACACTCAACAGTTTCCCCGAGTGTATCAAGAACGGTCCACCACCCAAAGGACATCGAGCCAACATGACACAACTGTTGGGACACATTAGAGTCAACATCCTCCAGCAGCCCTGTGGAACTCATTCAATACTTTGTGTCGAGTCCACGACCCAATGAATTGAGGCTGTTCTAAGGGGCTAAAGGGGGTGCAACTCAATATTGGGAAGGTGTTCCTAATGTTTTGTACACAGGTGTATATTTGGCACAGAGTTGACTCTCATGGAACAGCGTGTGGTCTTAAAGGAGCTTCTCTCTTTCATCACTTTGCAACTGGTCATCTGAGACGGACGCGAAAGGATCAACGCACACACACACACACACACACACACACACACACACACACACACACACACGCACACACACACGCACACACACACACACTTGATTCTAATGGTAAATATTCAACATGCAGTACGCATCCCTGGCATGGGGTTGATGGGAGATATTGAGAAATATCCAGAGATATCAAGAATCCTCTGAGATCTTTTTACCTTTCTGTACATCTCGGTCTAACACCTCGTCAAACAGCTTCTCCTGGACTGCAGTGGGCAGGTCTTCGATGTCTGCAGAAACACACAACGAGAGAGAGAGAGCGAGAGAGAGACAGAGAGAGAGAGAGAGAGAGAGAGAGAGAGAGAGAGAGAGAGAGAGAGAGAGAGAGAGAGAGAGAGAGAGAGAGAGAGAGAGAGAGAGAGAGAGAGAGAGAGAGAGAGAGAGAGAGACAGAGAGAGAGAGAGAGAGAGAGAGAGAGAGAGAGAGAGAGAGAGAGAGACAGAGAGACAGAGAGACAGAGAGAGACAGAGAGAGAGAGAGAGAGAGAGAGAGAGAGAGAGAGAGAAACAGAGAGAGAGAAACAGAGAGAGAGAGAGAGAGAGAGAGAGAGAGACAGAGAGACAGAGAGAGACAGAGAGAGAGAGAAAAAACTGCAAATATTATTATCAGCTAGATTACAAAATTACCCCTGTTCACATTTGCCTATACTGACTGCCAAAGACCCCCCCCCAATCAAAACGGTCATAGTGAAACCAGAAAACAGCACTGAGAAGAGATGCTTGTAATAAAACCTTCAGAAAATGATCTCCATTTTGCCAATTGGTGACTGAACAGTAAACATGCTGTTCTTGCCCGATAGCTCAGTTTGGTCAGACAGCCAGCTCTAGGCAGAGTCTGGGTAGTTCAATATGTTTTCCATTTCCCAATGATGGAAACTTTCAAGACTCTAGTAATTGTTTTATACCCTTCCCCAGATATGGGGCGGCAGGGTAGCCTAGTGGTTAGAGTGTAGAGGCGGCAGGGTTGCCTAGTGGTTAGAGGGTAGAGGCGGCAGGGTAGCCTAGTGGTTAGAGTGTAGAGGCGACAGGGTAGCCTAGTGGTTAGAGTGTAGAGGCGGCAGGGTAGCCTAGTGGTTAGAGTGTAGAGGCGGCAGGGTAGCCTAGTGGTTAGAGCGTTGGACCCCCGAGCTGACAAGGTACAAAATCTGTTGTTCTGCCCCTGAACAGGCAGTTAACCCCACTGTTCCCAGGCCGTCATTGAAAATAAGAATTTGTTCTTAACTGACTTGCCTGGTTAAATAAAGGTTAAAAAAAATATATACATATCTACGGAGAGTTCCTTGGACTTCCCGGTGTAGGTTCTACACGAACATGCGCTGTCACCTGTGGGACCCTATATAGACAGGTGTGTTTCTTTCTAAATAGATGTCCAAACCATTTAAAATTGGCCACAAAATTGGCCACAAATAAAGATGCAGTGACATCAAGAACGACGAAAGGAAATTGGATGAACCTGAGCTCAATTTGGAGTGTCATAGCAAAGGGGTCTGAATACTTATGTAAATGACGTTTCATTTTTCAATATATTTATATATATATTTTTAACATGTCTTCACTTTGTCATTGTGGAGTATTGTGTTTAGATGGTTGAGAAAAAGGAAAAACAAATCCATTCTGAATTCAGGCTGTAACAACAATAGATGGAATAAATCAAGGGGGTGTGAATACATTCTGAAGGCTAACAGTAGCTGCACGGCTAACTGCATACACAGAAGAGAACCCTGGTGACCATTCTCTGGCTCAATAGTGAATACACTGGGGAGAGAGAGAAAGGGAGAGAAACCGAGAGAGAGAGAGAGAGAGAGGAGAGAAACCGAGAGAGAGAGAGAGAGAGAGAGAGAGAGAGAGAGAGAGAGAGAGAGAGAGAGAGGGAGAGAAACCGAGAGAGAGAGAGAGAGAGAGAGAGAGAGAGAGAGAAGAGAGAGAGAGAGAGAAAGAGAGAGAGAGAGCGAGAGAGAGAGAGAGAGAGAGAGAGAGAGAGAGAGAGAGAGAGAGAGAGAGAGAGGGAGCGAGAGAGCAGGAGAGAGAGAGACCTCTCACTGTAATGGCCTGAAGCCAAGCTCTGCCTGCACAGAAATACCAGCCTGTTCTGAAACAGAATACAACCAGGAACTCTACAGTATGTATGTGTGTGTGTGTACAGTTAAGTGCACATCTCTGAAATCTCAATGACGATATTATGCAGGCGGGAAAAGACTGGATACAGTCTCTCTCTCCCTCACTAAGACTAGCTACTGTTCTACAAGACTGGATACTGTCTCTCTCTCCCTCACTAAGGCTAGCTACTGTTCTACAAGACTGGATACAGTCTCTCCCTCACTAAGACTAGCTACTGTACTACAAGACTGGATACAGTCTCTCCCTCACTAAGACTAGCTACTTTACTACAAGGATGGATACAGTCTCTCTCTCCCTCACTAAGACTAGCTACTGTTCTACAAGACTGGATACAGTCTCTCCCTCACTAAGACTAGCTACTGTTCTACAAGACTGGATGCAGTCTCTCCCTCACTAAGACTAGCTACTGTTCTACAAGACTGGATACAGTCTCTCCCTCATTAAGACTACCTACTGTTCTACAAGACTGGATACAGTCTCTCCCTCACTAAGACTAGCTACTGTTCTACAAGACTTGATGCAGTCTCTCTCTCCCTCACTAAGACTAGCTACTGTTCTACAAGACTGGATGCAGTCTCTCCCTCACTAAGACTAGCTACTGTTCTACAAGACTGGATGCAGTCTCTCCCTCACTAAGACTAGCTACTGTTCTACAAGACTGGATGCAGTCTCTCCCTCACTAAGACTAGCTACTGTTCTACAAGACTGGATACAGTCTCTCTCTCCCTCACTAAGACTAGCTACTGTACTACAAGACTGGATACAGTCTCTCTCTCCCTCACTAAGACTAGCTACTGTACTACAAGACTGGATACAGTCTCTCTCTCCCTCACTAAGACTAGCTACTGTACTACAAGACTGGATACAGTCTCTCTCTCCCTCACTAAGACTAGCTACTGTACTACAAGACTGGATACAGTCTCTCTCTCCCTCACTAAGACTAGCTACTGTACTACAAGACTGGATACAGTCTCTCTCTCCCTCACTAAGACTAGCTACTGTACTACAAGGATGGATACAGTCTCTCCCTCACTAAGACTAGCTACTGTACTACAAGACTGGATACAGTCTCTCCCTCACTAAGGCTAGCTACTGTACTACAAGACTGGATACAGTCTCTCCCTCCCTCACTAAGACTAGCTACTGTTCTACAAGGATGGATACAGTCTCTCCCTCACTAAGACTACCTACTGTTCTACAAGACTGGATACAGTCTCTCCCTCACTAAGACTAGCTACTGTTCTACAAGACTGGATGCAGTCTCTCCCTCATTAAGACTACCTACTGTTCTACAAGACTGGATGCAGTCTCTCCCTCACTAAGACTAGCTACTGTTCTACAAGACTGGATGCAGTCTCTCCCTCCCTCACTAAGACTAGCTACTGTACTACAAGACTGGATACAGTCTCTCTCTCCCTCACTAAGACTAGCTACTGTACTACAAGACTGGATACAGTCTCTCTCTCACTAAGACTAGCTACTGTACTACAAGGATGGATACAGTCTCTCTCTCACTAAGACTAGCTACTGTTCTACAAGACTGGATACAGTCTCTCCCTCACTAAGACTAGCTACTGTACTACAAGACTGGATACAGTCTCTCTCTCCCCAACTAAGACTAGCTACTGTTCTACAAGACTGGATACAGTCTCTCTCTCCCCAACTAAGACTAGCTACTGTTCTACAAGACTGGATATAGTCTCTCCCTCACTAAGACTAGCTACTGTACTACAAGACTAGATGCAGTCTCTCCCTCACAAAGACTAGCTACTGTTCTACAAGACTGGATACAGTCTCTCTCTCCCTCACTAAGGCTAGCTACTGTTCTACAAGACTGGATACAGTCTCTCTCTCCCTCACTAAGACTAGCTACTGTTCTACAAGGATGGATATAGTCTCTCCCTCACTAAGACTAGCTACTGTACTACAAGACTGGATGCAGTCTCTCCCTCACAAAGACTAGCTACTGTTCTACAAGACTGGATGCAGTCTCTCCCTCACTAAGACTAGCTACTTTACTACAAGGATGGATACAGTCTCTCCCTCACTAAGACTAGCTACTGTTCTACAAGACTGGATGCAGTCTCTCCCTCACTAAGACTAGCTACTGTACTACAAGACTGGATACAGTCTCTCCCTCACTAAGACTAGCTACTTTACTACAAGGATAACCTACATTGTTAATGCATACACTTAAACATACTTCCTAAATGTGTTTTATATACAGAACAACTTGAAATTGGATTAAACATTTCTGTCATTTTGCAAATTTTTATAATGATGAACAAATCTCCCTCTGACATTAAGCTTGTTAACCAGTTGAACCTATGGGGACGCTATTTCATTATTGGATAAAAAAAACGTGCCCGTTTTAAGCGCAATATTTTGTCACGAAAAGATGCTCGTCTATGCATATAATTGGCAGCTTTGGAAAGAAAACACTCTGACGTTTTCAAAGCTGCAAAGATATTATCTTTGGGTGCCCCAGAACTGATCTTACAGGCGAAACCAAGATGCAACCTCAAACAGGAAATGAGCAGGATTTTTGAGGCTCTGTTTCCCATTGTCTCCTTATATGGCTGTGAATATGCTGTGAACGAGCTTATGCGCTCTGCCGTTCGTCCAAGATGTCTGCAGCATTGTGACGTATTTGTAGGCATATCATTGGAAGATTGGCCATAAGAGACTACATTTGCCAGGGGCCCGTCCGGTGTCCTTTGTCTACGTTGGTGCGTAACTCTCAGCGGCAAAAATTTTACCATGCGATACAGACAGCGAAGTATCGTTCCTGGAAGTGTGCATCATTGAAGAGATATGTGAAAAACACCTTGAGGATTGGTTCTAAACAACGTTTGCCATGTTTCAGTCAATATTATGGAGTTAATTTGGAAAAAAGTTTGGCGTTTGAATAACTGAATTTTCGTTTTTTTTTGGTAGCCAAACGTGTCGCACCAAACGGACCGATTTCTCCTGCACAAAAAATCTTTCAGGAAAAACTGAACATTGCTATCTAACTGAGAGTCTCCTCATTGAAAACATCCAAAGTTCTTCAAAGGTAATAGATTTATTTGAATGTTTTTGCTGGTTTTTGTGAAAAAGTTTCCTGCTGATGCTAATGCTAAATGCTACGCTAGTTATCAGTAGTTACACAAATGCTAGTTTGCTATGTTTGAGAAGCATATTTTTGAAAATCTGAGATGACAGTGTTGTTAAGAAAAGGCTAAGCTTGAGAGTTAGCATATTAATTTAATTTCATTTGCGATTTTCATGAATAGTTAAAGTTGCGTTATGGTATTGAGCTTGAGGCTATGATTACGCTACCGGATCCGGCATGGCTCAGCGCAAGAAGTTAACCATCAATTCAACATCCCTGAGGGACACTGACGACAAAGAGCAAGATGTACAGTAAGGACAGGGCAGGTCGGTCACCTGCGGGCAGAGTGAAGGTCACCAGGTCAGAGAGGAAGTAACAGTTGAAGTCTCCTTTACGTTGGTGCAGAGAGGCAGCGATCTCCCTGCGGATCTGTTCTGTCAGCTCACCACACACCATGGCAGGGATACACTTAGCTGCCTGCTGGGACACCTGCACGGGGATGGAGGGAGGACAGACTCATTATGACAAGACAGCTTTTCATTTCAGTAATTTCAGTCACTGTAGTAGCTGAAGTGTATAGTGTTGAGTCATTACTCAAAGCCAGTGGCATGTCATTAGTAAAGATTGAAAAAGGTAAGGGGCCTAGGCAGCTGCCCTGGGGAATTCCTGATTCTACCTGGACTTTGTTGAGAGGCTTCCATTAAAGAACACCCCCACTGTACACGAAACAAGGGTTTCGTGTTGTAGTAGGGGCTTGGGGGCTTGAGGGCACACACTTAATGCATTTTGAAATATGTTGTGAATGTATTGTAATGTTTTTAAAATTGTATAACTGCATTAATTTTGCTACACCCCAGGATGAGTAGCTGCTGCTTTTGGCAGGAACTAATGGGGATCCATAATAAACCCCAGGAAGGAAGGAACTAATGGGGATCCATAATAAACCTCAGGAAGAGTAGCTGCTGCCTTGGCAGGAACTAATGGGGATCCATAATAAACCCCAGGAAGAGTAGCTGCTGCCTTGACAGGAACTAATGGGGATCCATAATAAACCCCAGGAAGAGTAGCTGCTGCCTTGACAGGAACTAATGGGGATCCATAATAAACCCCAGGAAGAGTAGCTGCTGCCTTGGCAGTAACTAATGGGGATCCATAATAAACCCCAGGAAGAGTAGCTGCTGCCTTGGCAGTAACTAATGGGGATCCATAATAAATACAAACCAAAATATTTCTCATGTTTCTCAAACTATGCTAGTTGTACCCATGCTAGCATCTTTAGATCTCCCCTTCCTTATTTTCTAACAGATATTTTCATCTCTGTCACATGAAACCATTCACACATGCGGTATGCTTTAGAGAACAATGTTTCTCTGCTAATTGCCATTTGAAAGATTTGGGCATACAGCCACGTGCGTATTGTTGAGCTTATAATATGAATAAATAAATCTCGATCAACATTTTAAGCGAAACGATCTGATATGTTGCATCAGCCTCATTGCTTTAAAAAAAAAATATATATATATATAAGAGTACTTGGATTAGTAAAAAAATAATAATAAATCTGTCCTACTTGCAAAAAATGTTTTAAATGTGACACGTTTCCGGACACTTGTGTTGGATTTCAAGATGTCTGATTCGGGAAACGAATGAGTACAGTTGCTTGTTTATATGTGAATTACAGTTGTGTTGCATCTGACCGTGAGTCAGACGCCATTTTGTTTTTTTCCCCTTTCTGGATTCTTTGTCTCCCTGACTTCTAATCACTTTACGTTCGAGCCATTCGGATAATTGGTACTGTTCCAAATAGCTAGTCGGTCCATGTGAGGGACAAAAATTGATTCGAATCTGGACATTCACCCTAACTCTTTATGTGTTTCAAAAACAAATGTAACTTTACCTCAGTGAGAAGGATGGCCAACATGTCTTGTCTCTGGAAGCGGATGGCCAGGTGAACTAGCGTAAAGCCATCGTTGAAGGCAGTGGCGCGGTTCAGGAGACGGACCTCGTCTGAAGTCAGCTGACGGGCGATGTCACCGCCGGACGACTTGTAGGCCTCGACAGCAGCCATGTTCCCCTCCACCACACCTGCAGCACACACATTTTTTTGTTTTTACCATTTAGGCAACATTTTTAAAATCATAAGCAGACACCTAGGCTACATTTAGACAGAATTCTGATTTTAAACATGTATATATAGAGTGGGGCAAAAACATATTTTTTTGCAAATAAATTCATTAAAAATCCTACAATGTGATTTTCTGGAGAGAAAAAAATGCTAATTTTGTCTGTCACAGTTGAAGTGTACCTATGATGAAAATTACAGGCCTCTCTCATCTTTTTAAGTGGGAGAACTTGCACAATTGGTGGCTGACTAAATACTTTTTTTTGCCCCACTGTATGTTTTGCTTTGAAAAGAGCTGACGTGATTGGTCAAAAGGAGATCAGAATTGGGCTGCCTGTCTAAAGGTAGCCAGATAGACAGAGACAGGGAGGGAGGGAGGAACTCATTACTGGGGATGACCCGGAACTAGAGCTCCTGTAGCATACTCCTGGGCTACAATTACCCGGGCCCACGACCGGTCTGTCGATGTCACCGCAAGAAGAGGAATAAACAGACTCACCCCATCGCGACGTCCCCCAAAGGTTAGCTCTCTAGCCCTCGCTATCTCCCTGCTTGCTAATTCGGCCTGCTAACGGCTAGCTTGTCTAGCCCGGGCCTACGAACTGTTAGCTTGTTAGCACAGGCCTGCTAACCATCTGGCTCACTGCATTCTAAACACTCTGAACCCATTTACTTTCTATCTCTCTTTGATTTTTATTTTGTTTATACCTTCCGGAAACCTGCCTCACCCACTGTGATACGGAATCGCTATCACCTTTAATTTTTATTTTATTTTTATGACACACTCAAGAACCTCCAGACGCTAACCAGCTAACTAGCTACAAGCTATTTAGTCATTGTTAGTTTTTTTTAAAACCTGGATAACACTCGCCAGCCCAGCTTCCCTGCCCATCCACCGCTGCCCCCTGGACACTGATCTCTTGGCTACATAGCTGATGCACGCTGGACTGTCCATTAATCACGGTACTCCATTCTGCTTGTTTGTTTTATCTGTCGACCCAGTTGCCTAGTCAACGCCATTTTACCTGCTGTTTGTTGTGCTAGCTGATTAGCCTCGCCTACTGTTTTTAGCTAGCTTTCCCAATTCAACACCTGTGATTACTGTATGCCTCGCTGTATGTCTCTCCCAAATGTCAATATGCCTTGTATACTGTTGTTCAGGTTAGTTATCATTGTTTTAGTTCACAATGGAGCCCCTAGATCCACTCTGCATACCCCTGTTACCTCCTTTGTCCCACCCCCACACATGCGGTGACCTCACCCATTACAACCAGCATGTCCAGAGATACAACCTCTCTCATCATCACCCAGTGCCTGGGCTTACCTCCGCTGTACCCGCACCCCACCATACCCCTGTCTGCGCATTATGCCCTGAATATATTCTACCATGCCCAGAAACCTGCTCCTCTTATCCTCTGCCCCCAACGCTCTAGGCGACCAGTTTTGATAGCCTTTAGCCGCACCCTCATACTACTCCTTCTCTGTTCCGCGGGTGATGTGGAGGTAAACCCAGGCCCTGCATGTCCCCAGGTACCCTCATTTGTTGACTTCTGTGATCGAAAAAGTCTTGGTTTTATGCATGTCAACATCAGAAGCCTCCTCCTAAGTTTGTTTTACTCACTGCTTTAGCACACTCTGCTAACCCTGATGTCCTTGCCGTGTCTGAATCCTGGCTCAGGAAGGCCACCAAAAATTCAGAGATTTCCATACCCAACTATAACATCTTCCGTCAAGATAGAACTGCCAAAGGGGGCGGAGTCGCAGTCTACTGCAGAGATAGCCTGCAAAGTAATGTCATACTTTCCAGGTCCATACCCAAACAGTTTGAACTACTAATTTTGAAAATTACTCTCTCCAGAAACAAGTCTCTCACTGTTGCCGCCTGCTACCGACCCCCGTCAGCTCCCAGCTGTGCCCTGGACACCATTTGTGAATTGATCGCCCCCATCTAGCTTCAGAGTTTGTCCTGTTAGGTGACCTAAACTGGGATATGCTTAACACCCCGGCAGTCCTACAATCTAAGCTAGATGCCCTCAATCTCACGCAAATCATCAAGGAACCCACCAGGTACAACCCTAACTCTGTAAACAAGGGCACCCTCATAGACGCGTCATCCTGACCAACTGGCCCTCCAAATATACCTCCGCTGTCTTCAACCAGGATCTCAGCGATCACTGCCTCATCGCCTGTATCCGCCACGGAGCCGCAGTCAAACGACCACCCCTCATCACTGTCAAACGCTCCCTAAAACACTTCTGTGAGCAGGCCTTTCTAATCGACCTGGCCCGTGTATCCTGGAAGGACATTGACCTCATCCCGTCAGTTGAGGATGCCTGGTCATTCTTTAAAAGTAACTTCCTCACCATTTTGGATAAGCATGCTCCGTTCAAAAAATGCAGAACCAAGAACAGATACAGCCCTTGGTTCACTCCAGACCTGACTGCCCTCGACCAGCACAAAAACATCCTGTGGCGGACTGCAATAGCATCGAATAGCCCCGTGATATGCAACTGTTCAGGGAAGTCAGGAACCAATACACGCAGTCAGTCAGGAAAGCTAAGGCCAGCTTCTTCAGGCAAAAGTTTGCATCCTGTAGCTCCAACTCCAAAAAGTTCTGGGACACTGTGAAGTCCATGGAGAACAAGAGCACCTCCTCCCAGCTGCCCACTGCACTGAGGCTAGGAAACACGGTCTCCACCGATAAATCCATGATTATCGAAAACTTCAATAAGCACTTCTCAACGGCTGGCCATGCCTTCCGCCTGGCTACTCCAACCTCGGCCAACAGCTCCGCCCCCCCCGTAGTTCCTCACCCAAGCCTCTCCAGGTTCTCCTTTACCCAAATCCAGATAGCAGATGTTCTGAAAGAGCTGCAAAACCTGGACCCGTACAAATCAGCTGGGCTTGACAATCTGGACCCGCTATTTCTGAAACTATCTGCCGCCATTGTCGCAACCCCTATTACCAGCCTGTTCAACCTCTCTTTCATATCGTCTGAGATCCCCAAGGATTGAAAGCTGCCGCAGTCATCCCCCTCTTCAAAGGAGGAGACACCCTGGACCCAAACTGCTATAGACCTATATCCATCCTGCCCTGCCTATCTAAGGTCTTGAAAGCCAAGTCAACAAACAGGTCACTGACCATCTCGAATCCCACCGTACCTTCTCCGCTGTGCAATCTGGTTTCCGAGCCGGTCACGGGTGCACCTCAGCCACACTCAAGGTACTAAATGATATCATAACCGCCATCGATAAAAGACAGTACTGTGCAGCCGTCTTCATCGACCTCGCCAAGGCTTTCGACTCTGTCAATCACCAAATTCTTATCGGCAGACTCAACAGCCTCGGTTTTTCGGATGACTGCCTTGCCTGGTTCACCAATTACTTTGCAGACAGAGTTCAGTGTGTCAAATCAGAGGGCATGCTGTCCGGTCCTCTGGCAGTCTCTATGGGGGTGCCACAGGGTTCAATTCTCGGGCCGACTCTTTTCTCTGTATATATCAATGATGTTGCTCTTGCTGCGGGCGATTCCCTGATCCACCTCTCGCAGACGACACCATTCTATATACTTTCGGCCCGTCATTGGACACTGTGCTATCAAACCTCAAACGAGCTTCAATGCCATACAGCACTCCTTCCGTGGCCTCCAACTGCTCTTAAACGCGAGTAAAACCAAATGCATGCTTTTCAACCGATCGCTGCCTGCACCCGCATGCCCGACTAGCATCACCACCCTGGATGGTTCCAACCTTGAATATGTGGACATCTATAAGTACCTAGGTGTCTGGCTAGACTGCAAACTCTCCTTCCAGACTCACATCAAACATCTCCAATAAAAAATCAAATCCAGAGTCGGCTTTCTATTCCGCAACAAAGCCTCCTTCACTCACGCTGCCAAGCTTACCCTAGTAAAACTGACTATCCTACCGATCCTCGACTTCGGCGATGTCATCTACAAAATGGCTTCCAACACTCTACTCAGCAAACTGGATGCAGTCTATCACAGTGCCATCCGTTTTGTCACTAAAGCACCTTATACCACCCACCACTGCGACTTGTATGCTCTAGTCGGCTGGCCCTCACTACATATTCGTCGCCAGACCCACTGGCTCCAGGTCATTTACAAGTCCATGCTAGGTAAAGCTCCGCCTTATCTCAGTTCACTGGTCACGATGGCAACACCCATCCGTAGCACGCGCTCCAGCAGGTGTATCTCACTGATCATCCCTAAAGCCAACACCTCATTTGGCCGCCTTTCGTTCCAGTACTCTGCTGCCTGTGACTGGAACGAATTGCAAAAATCGCTGAAGTTGGAGACTTTTATCTCCCTCACCAACTTCAAACATCAGCTATCCGAGCAGCTAACCAATCGCTGCAGCTGTACATAGTCTATAGGTAAATAGCTCACCCTTTTTCACCTACCTCATTCCCATACTGTTTTTATACTGTTTTTATTTATTTACTTTTCTGCTCTTTTGCACACCAATATCTCTACCTGTACATGCCCATCTGATCATTTATCACTCCAGTGTTAATCTGCAAAATTGTATTATTCGCCTACCTCCTCATGCCTTTTGCACACATTGTATATAGACTGCCCATTTTTTTCTACTGTGTTATTGACTTGCTAATTGTTTACTCCATGTGTAACTCTGTGTTGTCTGTTCACACTGCTATGCTTTATCTTGGCCAGGTCGCAGTTGCAAATGAGAACTTGTTCTCAACTAGCCTACCTGGTTAAATAAAGGTGAAATAAAAATAAAAATAAATAAATAAAAATAAAAATATTAAATTAAAACTTTATTTGTCTCTGAGGAGAAATTGATTGTGCAGCCAGGAGAAGGCTACACAAAACAACAAATAGTACTACAGTTTACACGTTTAAAACAACAAATAGTACTACAGTTTACACGTTTAAAACAACAAATAGTACTACAGTTTACACGTTTAAAACAACAAATAGTACTACAGTTTACACGTTTAAAACAACAAATAGTACTACAGTTTACACGTTTAAAACAACAAATAGTACTACAGTTTACACGTTTAAAACAACAAATAGTACTACAGTTTACACGTTTAAAACAACAAATAGTACTACAGTTTACACGTTTAAAACAACATAGTACTACAGTTTACACGTTTAAAACAACAAATGGTACTAAAGTTTACACGTTTAAAACAACAAATAGTACTACAGTTTACACGTTTAAAACAACAAATAGTACTACAGTTTACACGTTTAAAACAACAAATAGTACTACAGTTTACATGTTTAAAACAACAAATAGTACTACAGTTTACACGTTTAAAACAACAAATAGTACCACAGTTTACACGTTTAAAATAAAAAATAGTACTAAAGTTTACATGTTTAAAACAACAAATAGTACTACAGTTTACACGTTTAAAAAAATATATAATAAACAAATCCACTGACTTCACTGAACACAACACACTGTGTATCTGCCACTGTGAGACTGTCAAGATAAATAAAAATTCTGTACAGACATTGTGTTCCTCCTCGCTTCTACAAACACTGTTCTGCTGTCAGATCCTGACTGTCATCTCTCCCTACTCTTGTCATCCACAGCAAGGGAAATATTAGAGCTGGCAGTGAACAGTCAGGCTGTCAGGCTGGTCATTGTTAAGAGATATACTGTAGGTCGAGGCCTGTAGAGCTGGCAGTGAACAGTCAGGCTGGTCATTGTTAAGAGATATACTGTAGGTCGAGGCCTGTATGCTTGCTTCGCTTTGTGTAGGCCTTACGCCTAGATAACGTCCCTCAATGTACTTTGAAATACATCCAACCCGTGAACCAAGTTTCTATCAACAACATCCATGTCATTGCAGACAGATACATGAGCTTTCCATTTGAAATATGATGTCTAACGTGGCCATTAAAATAACCAATATTGTACATGGACATTGTCAAGAGATATAGTCCTACTACATTGCTTTGTGTGTAGCCCAGGTAATAAAAAAATATATATATCCCTTGATGTTGAAATACCATCTGTAAGGAAAGTTTAAAATCGTCAAACATTCATATCATTGCAGACAGATGTCGAAGCGTTCCCATTTGAAATATTATATCCCAAATGTGCTGCTCTTGCAACCGTATCCGAATGGATTAAAGCTCAGATCGGCTCCTGAGGTACGTCCCCATACAGACAGATGGTTATAAAACGCTAGACGTAATTGACCGGCTGTGGTGTTCATTAAAAGACCTCCACATCATTATCCATCACATACTGAATGGGCTCCATGCTGTTTCTAGTCACTGCTAATTAATCTACAGGCCTTATGTAGGTTAGTATGCATTATGAAGTCCTTAAGTAGGTTATATTCATTATGAAGTCCTTAAGTAGGTTATATTCATTATGAAGGCATTATGTAGGTTAGTATGCATTATGAAGGCATTATGTAGGTTAGTATGCATTATGAAGCCTTTATGTAAATTAGTATGCATTATGAAGTCCTTAAGTAGGTTATATTCATTATGAAGTCCTTAAGTAGGTTATATTCATTATGAAGGCATTATGTAGGTTAGTATGCATTATGAAGGCATTATGTAGGTTAGTATGCATTATGAAGCCTTTATGTAAATTAGTATGCATTATGAAGTCCTTAAGTAGGTTATATTCATTATGAAGTCCTTAAGTAGGTTATATTCATTATGAAGGCATTATGTAGGTTAGTATGCATTATGAAGGCATTATGTAGGTTAGTATGCATTATGAAGCCTTTATGTAAATTAGTATGCATTATGAAGTCCTTAAGTAGGTTATATTCATTATGAAGTCCTTAAGTAGGTTATATTCATTATGAAGGCATTATGTAGGTTAGTATGCATTATGAAGGCATTATGTAGGTTAGTATGCATTATGAAGCCTTTATGTAAATTAGTATGCATTATGAAGTCCTTAAGTAGGTTATATTCATTATGAAGTCCTTAAGTAGGTTATATTCATTATGAAGGCATTATGTATGACTATCCTGACTATCCTACCGATCCTCGACTTCGGCGATGTCATCTACAAAATGGCTTCCAACACTCTACTCAGCAAACTGGATGCAGTCTATCACAGTGCCATCCGTTTTGTCACTAAAGCACCTTATACCACCCACCACTGCGACTTGTATGCTCTAGTCGGCTGGCCCTCACTACATATTCGTCGCCAGACCCACTGGCTCCAGGTCATTTACAAGTCCATGCTAGGTAAAGCTCCGCCTTATCTCAGTTCACTGGTCACGATGGCAACACCCATCCGTAGCACGCGCTCCAGCAGATGTATCTCACTGATCATCCCCAAAGCCAACACCTCATTTGCCGCCTTTCGTTCCAGTACTCTGCTGCCTGTGACTGGATGCGAATTGCAAAAATAAGCTGAAGTTGGAGACTTTTATCTCCCTCACCAACTTCAAACATCAGCTATCCGGCAGCTAACCGATCGCTGCAGCTGTACATAGTCTATAGGTAAATAGCTCACCCTTTTTCACCTACCTCATTCCCATACTGTTTTTATACTGTTTTTATTTATTTACTTTTCTGCTCTTTTGCACACCAATATCTCTACCTGTACATGCCCATCTGACCATTTATCACTCCAGTGTTAATCTGCAAAATTGTATTATTCGCCTACCTCCTCATGCCTTTTGCACACATTGTATATAGACTGCCCATTTTTTTCTACTGTGTTATTGACTTGCTAATTGTTTACTCCATGTGTAACTCTGTGTTGTCTGTTCACACTGCTATGCTTTATCTTGGCCAGGTCGCAGTTGCAAATGAGAACTTGTTCTCAACTAGCCTACCTGGTTAAATAAAGGTGAAATAATAAAAATAAAAAAATGTAGGTTAGTATGCATTATGAAGTCGGGGGGCAGGGTAGCCTAGTGGTTAGAGCGTTGGACTAGTAACCGGAAGGTTGCAAGTTCAAATCCCCGAGCTGACAAGGTACAAATCTGTCGTTCTGCCCCTGAACAGGCAGTCATTGAAAATAAGAATTTGTTCTTAACTGACTTGCCTAGTAAAATAAAGGTACAATTTAAAAAATAAAGTCCTTAAGTAGGTTAGTATGCATTATGAAGTCCTTAAGTAGGTTATAAGGCATTATGAAGTCATTATGTAGGTTAGTAGGTGGTATGAAGTCATTATGTAGGTGTTATGAAGTCATTATGTAGGTTAGTAGGTGTTATGAAGTCATTATGTAGGTTAGTAGGTGTTATGAAGTCATTATGTTGGTTAGTATGCATTATTCTAGTCATTAAGTAGGTTATAAGGCATTAGTAAGCCTTTATGTAGGTTAGTATGCATTATTAAGCCTTTATGTAGGTTAGTGTTCCTAGTCCCCCGTAGGGCTTTTGTCGTAAGTCATTATGTAGGGTAGTAGGCTTTATGAAGCCATTATGTAGGTTACTGTTCCTAGTCCCCGTCCCGTCCCCCCCATAGGGCTTTGGTCAAGAGTAGTGCACTATATAGGGAGTCGTTTGGGAGGTATCCTTAATCTCATTTGAGTGAGGAGGAAGAGGAGGAGGAGGAAGATAACTCTGATATGACAGCAGGGGTGGAAAAGGAAATGAATTATCATACTTGAGTAAAAGTAAAAAGATACCTTAATAGAAAATGACTCAAGTAAAAATGAAAGTCACCCAGTAAAACACTACTTAAGTAAAAGTCTACAAGTATTTGGTTTTAAAGATACTTAAGTATCAAAAGTAAAAGTATAAAAATAAAAAATAAATGTAAATGTAAATGTATAAACCATTTCACATTTCTTATATAAAGCAACCCAGAAGGCACAATTTTATTTTTATTGATGGATAGCCAGGGGCACACTCCAACACCCAGACGTAATTTACAAACAAAGCATTTGTGTTTAGTGAGTCCTCCAGATCAGAGGCAGTAGGGATGACCAGGGATGTTCTCTGTTTAGTGATTCCTCCAGATCAGAGGCAGTAGGGACGACCAGGGATGTTCTCTGTTTAGTGAGTCCTCCAGATCAGAGGCAGTAGGGATGACCAGGGATGTTCTCTGTTTAGTGAGTCCTCCAGATCAGAGGCAGTAGGGATGACCAGGGATGTTCTCTGTTTAGTGAGTCCTCCAGATCAGAGGCAGTAGGGATGACCAGGGATGTTCTCTGTTTAGTGAGTCCTCCAGATCAGAGGCAGTAGGGATGACCAGGGATGTTCTCTGTTTAGTGAGTCCTCCAGATCAGAGGCAGTAGGGATGACCAGGGATGTTCTCTGTTTAGTGAGTCCTCCAGATCAGAGGCAGTAGGGATGACCAGGGATGTTCTCTGTTTAGTGAGTCCTCCAGATCAGAGGCAGTAGGGATGACCAGGGATGTTCTCTGTTTAGTGAGTCCTCCAGATCAGAGGCAGTAGGGATGACCAGGGATGTTCTCTGTTTAGTGAGTCCTCCAGATCAGAGGCAGTAGGGATGACCAGGGATGTTCTCTGTTTAGTGAGTCCTCAGATCAGAGGCAGTAGGGACGACCAGGGATGTTCTCTGTTTAGTGAGTCCTCCAGATCAGAGGCAGCCAAGCATATCCCAAATGTTTATAGAACGAAAAAAAAACATGTTTTTAAATAAACTACAGCCGTTGTCACGTTATGAGTAAAATCGCCGATTTAACATGGGAGTAAAGGGTGTACCCTACGGCTGTACCTTACTCGGGGTGTGGTCACATTAAGCCACGCCTCACCGTGTACATCCATCGTTCAGTGTGAATAAATGTATTAGGCTCAGTGCCAT
Organism: Oncorhynchus keta; assembly: GCF_023373465.1. Taxonomy (NCBI): domain Eukaryota; kingdom Metazoa; phylum Chordata; class Actinopteri; order Salmoniformes; family Salmonidae; genus Oncorhynchus; species Oncorhynchus keta. The sequence goes on from NW_026281057.1 coordinate 295,634, forward strand.
GTTGAATCGTTCAGTATGAATAAATAAATGTATTAGGCTCAGTGCCATGTTGAATCGTTCAGTATGAATAAATGTATTAGGCTCAGTCCCATGTTGAATCGTTCAGTGTGAATAAATGTATTAGGCTCAGTGCCATGTTGAATCGTTCAGTGTGAATAAATGTATTAGGCTCAGTCCCATGTTGAATCGTTCAGTATGAATAAATAAATGTATTAGGCTCAGTGCCATGTTGAATCGTTCAGTATGAATAAATAAATGTATTAGGCTCAGTCCCATGTTGAATCGTTCAGTGTGAATAAATGTATTAGGCTCAGTGCCATGTTGAATCGTTCAGTATGAATAAATGTATTAGGCTCAGTCCCATGTTGAATCGTTCAGTGTGAATAAATGTATTAGGCTCAGTCCCATGTTGAATCGTTCAGTGTGAATAAATGTATTAGGCTCAGTGCCATGTTGAATCGTTCAGTATGAATAAATAAATGTATTAGGCTCAGTCCCATGTTGAATCGTTCAGTGTGAATAAATGTATTAGGCTCAGTGCCATGTTGAATCGTTCAGTGTGAATAAATGTATTAGGCTCAGTGCCATGTTGAATCGTTCAGTGTGAATAAATGTATTAGGCTCAGTGCCATGTTGAATCGTTCAGTATGAATAAATGTATTAGGCTCAGTGCCATGTTGAATCGTTCAGTGTGAATAAATGTATTAGGCTCAGTCCCATGTTGAATCGTTCAGTGTGAATAAATGTATTAGGCTCAGTGCCATGTTGAATCGTTCAGTATGAATAAATGTATTAGGCTCAGTCCCATGTTGAATCGTTCAGTGTGAATAAATGTATTAGGCTCAGTCCCATGTTGAATCCTATTTCCCCATCCCTCTCTAGTCAGTTGACAAACAGGCTAATAGTATTGTCACAACACTGCATTGTGTAACATTGTTTTCCCAACTTCACTCAGTTCAAACACATCAACGTGTTCAAATGTAATGACTTGACACAATATAATCACACAGAATCACCGGTTGGAGCGGAGCGGTCGCATTCCCGCACTTCGCTCTGCAGGTTGTATAACTTTTTCATTACATTTCATTATAGTACAACGGTTGATTTGTCTAATCTTAGCAATTCTTCTTAGCTAGCTACATAGCCGTCCTTGTATCAGAGATCCTTTGCATAATCTGTCCCCCTCGTATCACTGCTCGGAGCTCCCTAGCTCCCGCTCCGTGGCTCTTCACTCTATTGCCCGAGCTCACAGAACAGGGCTCCGGGCAGCCTAACGCGATTAGCATCAATGCTATTCACTCAACTGTACGACTTGATTAGTTCAGTGTTAGCTAGCTACATAGCCTCCCTGATTATCTTAATTCACTGAGGGACCTGGCGTAGGAGATAGCTAGCCAACAGCTTTAGCCAACTCCCTCGAATTCAATCACCTCTCACACATTTTCCTAGCCTCTGTCTCTGCTGCTAAAGCCACTTTCTAGCCAGCATTCTAAATTCCAAGCATCTGCCTCTAACCCTAGGAAGCTCTTTGCCACCTTCTCCTCCCTCTGAACTGAATCCCCCCCTCCTCCCTCTCTGCAGATGACTACAAACGCTCGTCAACCCATCTTTGAAAAAGAAGCCTCTGGAACTGCCGATGACATCCGCCTATGCCTCCTCGTTTGCTAAGTCAAACATGGATCACCACAGATAACACTGCTACTCCTACTGTTCTGCTCACACTGCCCTACCCTATGCTCCCCTGACCTCTTTCTCCCTCTGCCTCCTCCAGCTCTCTTCCCCCTTCTCTCTCCTCTTCCATCTACATCTCTTCCCTCTGCTCAAACTGAAATCTCGCGTCTAGTGACGATGCCGGCCGCTCCAACAACCTGCCCTGCTTGACCCTATCCCCTCCTCTCTTCTCCAGACCATTTCCGGAGACCTTCTCCCTTACCTCACCTCGCTCATCAACTCATCCCTGACCGCTGGCTCCACGTCTCCTCCCGTCTTCAAGAACAGGGCTCCGGGCAGCGAGAGTTGCATTTTCCTCCCCCTTCTGCCACTTTCTACCATTCTAAAAAAAACCTACACCTCTCTCCCTCCTGAATCCCCCCTCCTCCCTCCAGATGATGTCAACAACTCCGACAGACCACCGCTGGTTCTGTATCCCTATGCTCTCTCTTTTTTCTCTCCAAAACTCTTGAGCGTGCCCCGTCCTTGACCCTCCCTACCTCACCTCGCTCATCAACTCATCCCTGAGCTCTACTTCAAGAGAGCTACCCTTCTCTCTCTCAGTCAACAATGACCTTCTTGATCCAAATCAGTCAGGTTTCAAGACTAGTCATTCAACTGAGACTGCTCTTCTCTGTATCACGGAGCGCTCCGCACTGCTAAAGCTAACTCTCTCTCCTCTGCTCTCATCCTTCTAGACCTATCGGCTGCCTTCGATACTGTGAACCATCAGATCCTCCTCTCCACCCTCTCCGAGTTGGGCATCTCCGGCGCGGCCCACGCTTGGTTGCGTCCTACCTGACAGGTCGCTCCTACCAGGTGGCGTGGCGAGAATCTGTCTCCTCACCACGCGCTCTCACCACTGGTGTCCCCCAGGGCTCTGTTCTAGGCCCTCTCTTATTCTCGCTATACACCAAGTCACTTGGCTCTGTCATAACCTCACATGGTCTCTCCTATCATTGCTATGCAGACGACACACAATTAATCTTCTCCTTTCCCCCTTCTGATGACCAGGTGGCGAATCGCATCTCTGCATGTCTGGCAGACATATCAGTGTGGATGACGGATCACCACCTCAAGCTGAACCTCAGCAAGACGGAGCTCCTCTTCCTCCCGAGGGAAGGACTGCCCGTTCCATGATCTCGCCATCACGGTTGACAACTCCATTGTGTCCTCCTCCCAGAGCGCTAAGAACCTTGGCGTGATCCTGGACAACACCCTGACGTTCTCAACTAACATCAAGGCGGTGTCCCGTTCCTGTAGGTTCATGCTCTACAACATCCGCAGAGTACGACCCTGCCTCACACAGGAAGCGGCGCAGGTCCTAATCCAGGCACTTGTCATCTCCCGTCTTGATTACTGCAACTCGCTGTTGGCTGGGCTCCCTGCCTGTGCCATTAAACCCCTACAACTCATCCAGAACGCCGCAGCCCGTCTGGTGTTCAACCTTCCCAAGTTCTCTCCACGTCACCCCGCTCCTCCGCTCTCTCCACTGGCTTCCAGTTGAAGCTCGCATCCGCTACAAGACCATGGTGCTCGCCTACGGAGCTGTGAGGGGAACGGCACCTCAGTACCTCCAGGCTCTGATCAGGCCCTACACCCAAACAAGGGCACTGCGTTCATCCACCTCTGGCCTGCTCGCCTCCCTACCACTGAGGAAGTACAGTTCCCGCTCAGCCCAGTCAAAACTGTTCGCTGCTCTGGCCCCCAATGGTGGAACAAACTCCCTCACGACGCCAGGACAGCGGAGTCAATCACCACCTTCCGGAGACACCTGAAACCCCACCTCTTCAAGGAATACCTAGGATAGGGTAAGTAAGGGTAAGTAATCCTTCTCACCCCCTTCTCCCCCAACAAGATTTAGATGCAAGTGGCTGTTCCACTGGTTGTCATAAGGTGTTTGCATTAACAAAAGTTACTGTTGTTGGCTTTACTGAAACGGAGCAATATTACACAAACACCGCCTGCTTCCTGCTATGGAAAACCAATGAGATCCTCCGATCAGAGTTCTCCTTCAGAACAACCAATGAGATCCTCCGATCAGAGTTCTCCTTCAGAACAACCAATGAGATCCTCCGATCAGAGTTCTCCTTCAGAACAACCAATGAGATCCTCCTATCAGAGTTCTCCTTCAGAACAACCAATGACATCATCTGATCAGCTTCCTTCAGAATAACCAGTACTGAAACTAAAACCAATGAGATTCTCCGATCAGCTTCCTTCAGAATAACCAGTACTGAAACTAAAACCAATGACATCATCTGATCAGCTTCCTTCAGAATAACCAGTACTGAAACTAAAACCAATGAGATCATTGGATCAGAGTTTTTCTTCAACCTGTGCTCTAATATTAGTCACTAAGTCAGATAATAAACTGTAAAGTGATGTCTGGTGTTTAGTTGGCCTCATTTGCACCTGAGTGGCACAGTGGTCTAAGACACTACATTTGCAGGACTCGTCACTGCAGTACCTGGTTCGAATCCAGGCTGCATCACATCCGGCCGTAGTTGGGAGTCCCCGCACAAACGGCTCAGGTTTGGCCCGGGGAAGAGGGTAATGCCGTCATCGTAAAAAAATAATGTGTTCTTAACTGACTTGCCGAGTTAAATAAATACAAAAAGAAAGCCTAACCTAATAACCCAGACAATATCACATTCATTGGTCAATATGCATGTCCCAAGACAATATTGTGTCTCAACAAACTCTCTAGCCAGACTTATGACAGTATTGTATCTCAACAACAAACTCTCTAGCCAGACTTATGTAGGCTATAACACCCGTTTAACGTCCCATCCGAAAGAAAGCACCCTACACAGGGCAATGTCCCCAATCACTGCCCTGGGGCATTGGGATATTTTTTTTAGACAGAGGAAAGAGTGCCTCCTACTGGCCCTCCAACAACACTTCCAGCAGCATCTGGTCTCCCATCCAGGAACTGACAAGGACCAACCCTGCTTAGCTTCAGAAGCAAGCCAGCAGTGGTATGCAGGGTGATATGCTGCTGAAGTCATTATGTAGGTTAGTATGCATTATGAAGCCTTTATTAGTAGGTGGTATGAAGTCATTATGTAGGTTAGTAGGAGTTATGACATCATTATGTAGGTTAGTAGGCATTATGAAGTCATTATGTAGGTTAGTAGGTGTTATGAAGTCATTATGTAGGTTATATGGCATTATGAAGTCATTATGTAGGTTAGTAGGTGTTATGAAGTCATTATGTAGGTTAGTAGGTGTTATGAAGTCATTATGTAGGTTATATGGCATTATGAAGTCTTTATGTAGGTTAGTAGGTGGTATGAAGTCATTATGTAGGTTAGTAGGTGTTATGAAGTCATTATGTAGGTTATATGGCATTATGAAGTCATTATGTAGGTTAGTAGGTGGTATGAAGTCATTATGTAGGTTAGTAGGTGTTATGAAGTCATTATGTAGGTTAGTAGGTGTTATGAAGTCATTTTGTAGGTTAGTAGGTGGTATGATAAGACAGTCAAATGATTGTGGTCACCGTAATAGCTGTTCGAATAGCATTTTAACACGTTTTTTTAAACGTACATTTTCTCCAATCCCCGCCTCCTCTCGTTTTATTGATGTACATTTTCTCCAATCCCCCGCCTCCTCTCATTTTATTGATGTACATTTTCTCCAATCCCCAGCCTCCTCTCATTTTATTGATGTACATTTTCTCCAATCCCCCGCCTCCTCTCATTTTATTGATGTACATTTTCTCCAATCCCCCGCCTCCTCTCATTTTATTGATGTACATTTTCTCCAATCCCCCGCCTCCTCTCATTTTATTGACGTACATTTTCTCCAATCCCCCGCCTCCTCTCATTTTATTGACATACATTTTCTCCAATCCCCCGCCTCCTCTCATTTTATTGACATACATTTTCTCCAATCCCCGCCTCCTCTCATTTTATTGACATACATTTTCTCCAATCCCCCGCCTCCTCTCATTTTATTGATGTACATTTTCTCCAATCCCCGCCTCCTCTCATTTTATTGATGTACATTTTCTCCAATCCCCCGCCTCCTCTCATTTTATTGACGTACATTTTCTCCAATCCCCCGCCTCCTCTCATTTTATTGACATACATTTTCTCCAATCCCCCGCCTCCTCTCATTTTATTGACATACATTTTCTCCAATCCCCCGCCTCCTCTCATTTTATTGACATACATTTTCTCCAATCCCCCGCCTCCTCTCATTTTATTGATGTACATTTTCTCCAATCCCCAGCCTCCTCTCATTTTATTGATGTACATTTTCTCCAATCCCCCGCCTCCTCTCATTTTATTGATGTACATTTTCTCCAATCCCCCGCCTCCTCTCATTTTATTGATGTACATTTTCTCCAATCCCCAGCCTCCTCTCATTTTATTGATGTACATTTTCTCCAATCCCCCGCCTCCTCTCATTTTATTGATGTACATTTTCTCCAATCCCCGCCTCCTCTCATTTTATTGATGTACATTTTCTCCAATCCCCCGCCTCCTCTCATTTTATTGACATACATTTTCTCCAATCCCCCGCCTCCTCTCATTTTATTGATGTACATTTTCTCCAATCCCCGCCTCCTCTCATTTTATTGATGTACATTTTCTCCAATCCCCCGCCTCCTCTCATTTTATTGATGTACATTTTCTCCAATCCCCCGCCTCCTCTCATTTTATTGATGTACATTTTCTCCAATCCCCGCCTCCTCTCATTTTATTGATGTACATTTTCTCCAATCCCCGCCTCCTCTCATTTTATTGACATACATTTTCTCCAATCCCCCGCCTCCTCTCATTTTATTGATGTACATTTTCTCCAATCCCCCGCCTCCTCTCATTTTATTGATGTACATTTTCTCCAATCCCCGCCTCCTCTCATTTTATTGATGTACATTTTCTCCAATCCCCCGCCTCCTCTCATTTTATTGATGTACATTTTCTCCAATCCCCGCCTCCTCTCATTTTATTGATGTACATTTTCTCCAATCCCCCGCCTCCTCTCATTTTATTGATGTACATTTTCTCCAATCCCCGCCTCCTCTCATTTTATTGATGTACATTTTCTCCAATCCCCCGCCTCCTCTCATTTTATTGATGTACATTTTCTCCAATCCCCCGCCTCTGACTGCATGTGCTGCCATAGAAATATAATGAATAGAATGGGAATCCTCATTCAGGAGCAAAAAGCAGGAAGTAAAATACGAGCCATGTGATTTGTTGATTCAACTCAACTGACATTACAAAAAAAACTCCATGAGGGTGGTATGAGGGCTCGACGTCCACAGGTGGGGGTTGTGCTTACAGCCCAACACCGTGAGGGTGGTATGAGGGCCCGACGTCCACAGGTGGGGGTTGTGCTTACAGCCCAACACCGTGAGGGTGGTATGAGGGCCCGACGTCCACAGGTGGGGGTTGTGCTTACAGCCCAACACCGTGAGGGTGGTATGAGGGCCAGACGTCCACAGGTGGAGGTTGTGCTTACAGCCCAACACCGTGAGGGTGGTAGTATGAGGGCCCGACGTCCACAGGTGGGGGTTGTGCTTACAGCCCAACACCGTGCAGGACGTTTGGCTAGAGAACACCAAGATTGGTAAATTCACCACTGGCGCCCTGTGCTCTTCACAGATGAAAGCAGGTTTACACTGAGCACATGTGACAGACGTGACAGTCTGGAGACGCCATGGAGAACGTTCAGCTGCCTGCAACATCCTCCAGCATGACCGGTTTGGTGGTGGGTCAGTCACGGTGTGGGGTGGCATTTCTTTGGGGGGGCCGCACAGCCCTCCATGTGGACGCCAGAGGTAGCCTGACTGCCATTAGGTACCGAGATGAGATCCTCAGATCCCTTGTGAGACCATATGCTGGTGCGGTTGGCCCTGGGTTCCTCCTAATCCAAGACAATGCTAGACCTCATGTGGCTGGAGTGTGTGAGCAGTTCCTGCAAGAGGAAGGCATTGATGCTATGGACTGGCCCGCCCGTTCCCCAGACCTGAATCCAATTGAGCACATCTGGGACATCATGTCTCGGTCCATCCTCCATGCACCACAGAATGTCCAGGAGTTGGCGGATGCTTTAGTCCAGGTCTGGGAGGAGATCACTCAGGAGACCATCCACCACCTCATCAGGAGCATGCCCAGGCGTTGTAGGGAGGTCATACAGGCACGTGGGAGGACACACACACTACTGAGCCTCATTTGGACTTGTTTTAAGGTAATTACATCAAAGTTGGATCAGCCTGTAGTGTGGTTTTCCTCTTTAATTTTGAGTGTATTTCTGTTTATGACGTTATTTTATTTCATGACAGTCTTCATCCATAACTGTCAGTTATACGGTAATAGTACCAGCCCCTAGTCATGAAGTCATTAGGTCAGTTATACGGTAACTGTACCAGCCCCTAGTCATTAGGTCAGTTATACGGTAACTGTACCAGCCCCTAGTCATGAAGTCATTAGGAAATTATACCAGCCCCTAGTCATTAGGTCAGTTAGTAGGTAATAGAACCAGCCCCTAGTCATTAGGTAAGTTAGTAGGTAATAGTACCAGCCCTTAGTCATTAGGTCAGTTAGTAGGTAATAGTACCAGCCCCTAGTCATTAGGTCAGTTAGTAGGTAATAGTACCAGCCCCTAGTCATGAAGTCATTAGGTCAGTTAGTAGGTAATTGAACCAGCCCCTAGTCATTAGGTCAGTTAGTAGGTAATAGTACCAGCCCCTAGTCATTAGGTCAGTTAGTAGGTAATAGTACCAGCCCCTAGTCATGAAGTCATTAGGTCAGTTAGTAGGTAATAGTACCAGCCCCTAGTCATTAGGTCAGTTAGTAGGTAATAGTACCAGCCCCTAGTCATGAAGTCATTAGGTCAGTTAGTAGGTAATTGAACCAGCCCCTAGTCATTAGGTCAGTTAGTAGGTAATAGTACCAGCCCCTAGTCATTAGGTCAGTTAGTAGGTAATAGAACCAGCCCCTAGTCATTAGGTCAGTTAGTAGGTAATAGTACCAGCCCCTAGTCATTAGGTCAGTTAGTAGGTAATAGAACCAGCCCCTAGTCATTAGGTCAGTTAGTAGGTAATAGTACCAGCCCCTAGTCATTAGGTCAGTTAGTAGGTAATAGTACCAGCCCCTAGTCATGAAGTCATTAGGTCAGTTAGTAGGTAATTGAACCAGCCCCTAGTCATTAGGTCAGTTAGTAGGTAATAGTACCAGCCCCTAGTCATGAAGTCATTAGGTCAGTTAGTAGGTAATAGAACCAGCCCCTAGTCATTAGGTCAGTTAGTAGGTAATAGTACCAGCCCCTAGTCATTAGGTCAGTTAGTAGGTAATAGTACCAGCCCCTACTCATGAAGTCATTAGGTCAGTTAGTAGGTAATAGAACCAGCCCCTAGTCATTAGGTCAGTTAGTAGGTAATAGTACCAGCCCCTAGTCATTAGGTCAGTTAGTAGGTAATAGTACCAGCCCCTAGTCATGAAGTCATTAGGTCAGTTAGTAGGTAATAGTACCAGCCCCTAGTCATTAGGTCAGTTAGTAGGTAATAGAACCAGCCCCTAGTCATTAGGTCAGTTAGTAGGTAATAGTACCAGCCCCTAGTCATTAGGTCAGTTAGTAGGTAATAGTACCAGCCCCTAGTCATTAGGTCAGTTAGTAGGTAATAGTACCAGCCCCTAGTCATTAGGTCAGTTAGTAGGTAATAGAACCAGCCCCTAGTCATTAGGTCAGTTAGTAGGTAATAGAACCAGCCCCTAGTCATTAGGTCAGTTAGTAGGTAATAGTACCAGCCCCTAGTCATGAAGTCATTAGGTCAGTTAGTAGGTAATAGTACCAGCCCCTAGTCATTAGGTCAGTTAGTAGGTAATAGTACCAGCCCCTAGTCATGAAGTCATTAGGTCAGTTAGTAGGTAATTGAACCAGCCCCTAGTCATTAGGTCAGTTAGTAGGTAATAGTACCAACCCCTAGTCATGAAGTCATTAGGTCAGTTAGTAGGTAATAGTACCAGCCCCTAGTCATTAGGTCAGTTAGTAGGTAATAGAACCAGCCCCTAGTCATGAAGTCATTAGGTCAGTTAGTAGGTAATAGTACCAACCCCTAGTCATGAAGTCATTAGGTCAGTTAGTAGGTAATTGAACCAGCCCCTAGTCATTAGGTCAGTTAGTAGGTAATAGTACCAGCCCCTAGTCATGAAGTCATTAGGTCAGTTAGTAGGTAATAGTACCAGCCCCTAGTCATTAGGTCAGTTAGTAGGTAATAGAACCAGCCCCTAGTCATTAGGTCAGTTAGTAGGTAATAGAACCAGCCCCTAGTCATTAGGTCAGTTAGTAGGTAATAGTACCAGCCCCTAGTCATTAGGTCAGTTAGTAGGTAATAGAACCAGCCCCTAGTCATTAGGTCAGTTAGTAGGTAATAGTACCAGCCCCTAGTCATTAGGTCAGTTAGTAGGTAATAGTACCAGCCCCTAGTCATGAAGTCATTAGGTCAGTTAGTAGGTAATAGTACCAACCCCTAGTCATTAGGTCAGTTAGTAGGTAATTGAACCAGCCCCTAGTCATTAGGTCAGTTAGTAGGTAATAGTACCAGCCCCTAGTCATGAAGTCATTAGGTCAGTTAGTAGGTAATAGAACCAGCCCCTAGTCATTAGGTCAGTTAGTAGGTAATAGTACCAGCCCCTAGTCATTAGGTCAGTTAGTAGGTAATAGTACCAGCCCCTAGTCATGAAGTCATTAGGTCAGTTAGTAGGTAATTGAACCAGCCCCTAGTCATTAGGTCAGTTAGTAGGTAATAGTACCAGCCCCTAGTCATGAAGTCATTAGGTCAGTTAGTAGGTAATTGAACCAGCCCCTAGTCATTAGGTCAGTTAGTAGGTAATTGAACCAGCCCCTAGTCATTAGGTCAGTTAGTAGGTAATAGAACCAGCCCCTAGTCATTAGGTCAGTTAGTAGGTAATAGTACCAGCCCCTAGTCATTAGGTCAGTTAGTAGGTAATAGAACCAGCCCCTAGTCATTAGGTCAGTTAGTAGGTAATAGTACCAGCCCCTAGTCATTAGGTCAGTTAGTAGGTAATAGTACCAGCCCCTAGTCATGAAGTCATTAGGTCAGTTAGTAGGTAATAGTACCAACCCCTAGTCATTAGGTCAGTTAGTAGGTAATAGTACCAGCCCCTAGTCATTAGGTCAGTTAGTAGGTAATAGTACCAGCCCCTAGTCATGAAGTCATTAGGTCAGTTAGTAGGTAATAGTACCAACCCCTAGTCATTAGGTCAGTTAGTAGGTAATAGTACCAGCCCCTAGTCATTAGGTCAGTTAGTAGGTAATAGTACCAGCCCCTAGTCATGAAGTCATTAGGTCAGTTAGTAGGTAATAGTACCAGCCCCTAGTCATTAGGTCAGTTAGTAGGTAATAGTACCAGCCCCTAGTCATGAAGTCATTAGGTCAGTTAGTAGGTAATAGAACCAGCCCCTAGTCATTAGGTCAGTTAGTAGGTAATAGTACCAGCCCCTAGTCATTAGGTCAGTTAGTAGGTAATAGTACCAACCCCTAGTCATGAAGTCATTAGGTCAGTTAGTAGGTAATAGAACCAGCCCCTAGTCATTAGGTCAGTTAGTAGGTAATAGAACCAGCCCCTAGTCATTAGGTCAGTTAGTAGGTAATAGTACCAGCCCCTAGTCATTAGGTCAGTTAGTAGGTAATAGTACCAGCCCCTAGTCATTAGGTCAGTTAGTAGGTAATAGTACCAGCCCCTAGTCATTAGGTCAGTTAGTAGGTAATAGAACCAGCCCCTAGTCATTAGGTCAGTTAGTAGGTAATAGTACCAGCCCCTAGTCATGAAGTCATTAGGTCAGTTAGTAGGTAATTGTACCAGCCCTTAGTCATTAGGTCAGTTAGTAGGTAATATTACCAGCCCCTAGTCATGAAGTCATTAGGTCAGTTAGTAGGTAATAGTACCAGCCCTTAGTCATTAGGTCAGTTAGTAGGTAATATTACCAGCCCCTAGTCATGAAGTCATTAGGTCAGTTAGTAGGTAATAGTACCAGCCCTTAGTCATTAGGTCAGTTAGTAGGTAATATTACCAGCCCCTAGTCATTAGGTCAGTTAGTAGGTAATAGAACCAGCCCCTAGTCATTAGGTCAGTTAGTAGGTAATATTACCAGCCCTAGTCATGAAGTCATTAGGTCAGTTAGTAGGTAATAGAACCAGCCCCTAGTCATTAGGTCAGTTAGTAGGTAATTGAACCAGCCCCTAGTCATTAGGTCAGTTAGTAGGTAATAGAACCAGCCCCTAGTCATTAGGTCAGTTAGTAGGTAATAGTACCAACCCTAGTCATTAGGTCAGTTAGTAGGTAATAGTACCAACCCCTAGTCATTAGGTCAGTTAGTAGGTAATAGTACCAACCCCTAGTCATGAAGTCATTAGGTCAGTTAGTAGGTAATAGTACCAGCCCCTAGTCATTAGGTCAGTTAGTAGGTAATAGAACCAGCCCTAGTCATGAAGTCATTAGGTCAGTTAGTAGGTAATAGTACCAACCCCTAGTCATGAAGTCATTAGGTCAGTTAGTAGGTAATTGAACCAGCCCCTAGTCATTAGGTCAGTTAGTAGGTAATAGTACCAGCCCCTAGTCATGAAGTCATTAGGTCAGTTAGTAGGTAATAGTACCAGCCCCTAGTCATTAGGTCAGTTAGTAGGTAATAGAACCAGCCCCTAGTCATTAGGTCAGTTAGTAGGTAATAGAACCAGCCCCTAGTCATTAGGTCAGTTAGTAGGTAATAGTACCAGCCCCTAGTCATTAGGTCAGTTAGTAGGTAATAGAACCAGCCCCTAGTCATTAGGTCAGTTAGTAGGTAATAGTACCAGCCCCTAGTCATTAGGTCAGTTAGTAGGTAATAGTACCAGCCCCTAGTCATGAAGTCATTAGGTCAGTTAGTAGGTAATAGTACCAACCCCTAGTCATTAGGTCAGTTAGTAGGTAATTGAACCAGCCCCTAGTCATTAGGTCAGTTAGTAGGTAATAGTACCAGCCCCTAGTCATGAAGTCATTAGGTCAGTTAGTAGGTAATAGAACCAGCCCCTAGTCATTAGGTCAGTTAGTAGGTAATAGTACCAGCCCCTAGTCATTAGGTCAGTTAGTAGGTAATAGTACCAGCCCCTAGTCATGAAGTCATTAGGTCAGTTAGTAGGTAATTGAACCAGCCCCTAGTCATTAGGTCAGTTAGTAGGTAATAGTACCAGCCCCTAGTCATGAAGTCATTAGGTCAGTTAGTAGGTAATTGAACCAGCCCCTAGTCATTAGGTCAGTTAGTAGGTAATTGAACCAGCCCCTAGTCATTAGGTCAGTTAGTAGGTAATAGAACCAGCCCCTAGTCATTAGGTCAGTTAGTAGGTAATAGTACCAGCCCCTAGTCATTAGGTCAGTTAGTAGGTAATAGAACCAGCCCCTAGTCATTAGGTCAGTTAGTAGGTAATAGTACCAGCCCCTAGTCATTAGGTCAGTTAGTAGGTAATAGTACCAGCCCCTAGTCATGAAGTCATTAGGTCAGTTAGTAGGTAATAGTACCAACCCCTAGTCATTAGGTCAGTTAGTAGGTAATAGTACCAGCCCCTAGTCATTAGGTCAGTTAGTAGGTAATAGTACCAGCCCCTAGTCATGAAGTCATTAGGTCAGTTAGTAGGTAATAGTACCAACCCCTAGTCATTAGGTCAGTTAGTAGGTAATAGTACCAGCCCCTAGTCATTAGGTCAGTTAGTAGGTAATAGTACCAGCCCTAGTCATGAAGTCATTAGGTCAGTTAGTAGGTAATAGTACCAGCCCCTAGTCATTAGGTCAGTTAGTAGGTAATAGTACCAGCCCCTAGTCATGAAGTCATTAGGTCAGTTAGTAGGTAATAGAACCAGCCCCTAGTCATTAGGTCAGTTAGTAGGTAATAGTACCAGCCCCTAGTCATTAGGTCAGTTAGTAGGTAATAGTACCAACCCCTAGTCATGAAGTCATTAGGTCAGTTAGTAGGTAATAGAACCAGCCCCTAGTCATTAGGTCAGTTAGTAGGTAATAGAACCAGCCCCTAGTCATTAGGTCAGTTAGTAGGTAATAGTACCAGCCCCTAGTCATTAGGTCAGTTAGTAGGTAATAGTACCAGCCCCTAGTCATTAGGTCAGTTAGTAGGTAATAGTACCAGCCCCTAGTCATTAGGTCAGTTAGTAGGTAATAGAACCAGCCCCTAGTCATTAGGTCAGTTAGTAGGTAATAGTACCAGCCCCTAGTCATGAAGTCATTAGGTCAGTTAGTAGGTAATTGTACCAGCCCTTAGTCATTAGGTCAGTTAGTAGGTAATATTACCAGCCCCTAGTCATGAAGTCATTAGGTCAGTTAGTAGGTAATAGTACCAGCCCTTAGTCATTAGGTCAGTTAGTAGGTAATATTACCAGCCCCTAGTCATGAAGTCATTAGGTCAGTTAGTAGGTAATAGTACCAGCCCTTAGTCATTAGGTCAGTTAGTAGGTAATATTACCAGCCCCTAGTCATTAGGTCAGTTAGTAGGTAATAGAACCAGCCCCTAGTCATTAGGTCAGTTAGTAGGTAATATTACCAGCCCCTAGTCATGAAGTCATTAGGTCAGTTAGTAGGTAATAGAACCAGCCCCTAGTCATTAGGTCAGTTAGTAGGTAATTGAACCAGCCCCTAGTCATTAGGTCAGTTAGTAGGTAATAGAACCAGCCCCTAGTCATTAGGTCAGTTAGTAGGTAATAGTACCAACCCCTAGTCATTAGGTCAGTTAGTAGGTAATAGTACCAACCCCTAGTCATTAGGTCAGTTAGTAGGTAATAGTACCAACCCCTAGTCATTAGGTCAGTTAGTAGGTAATAGTACCAGCCCCTAGTCATTAGGTCAGTTAGTAGGTAATAGTACCAGCCCTTAGTCATTAGGTCAGTTAGTAGGTAATAGAACCAGCCCCTAGTCATTAGGTCAGTTAGTAGGTAATAGTACCAGCCCCTAGTCATTAGGTCAGTTAGTAGGTAATAGTACCAGCCCTTAGTCATTAGGTCAGTTAGTAGGTAATAGAACCAGCCCCTAGTCATTAGGTCAGTTAGTAGGTAATAGTACCAGCCCCTAGTCATTAGGTCAGTTAGTAGGTAATAGTACCAGCCCCTAGTCATGAAGTCATTAGGTCAGTTAGTAGGTAATAGAACCAGCCCCTAGTCATTAGGTCAGTTAGTAGGTAATAGTACCAACCCCTAGTCATGAAGTCATTAGGTCAGTTAGTAGGTAATAGTACCAGCCCCTAGTCATTAGGTCAGTTAGTAGGTAATAGTACCAACCCCTAGTCATGAAGTCATTAGGTCAGTTAGTAGGTAATAGTACCAGCTCCTAGTCATTAGGTCAGTTAGTAGGTAATAGAACCAGCCCTTAGTCATTAGGTCAGTTAGTAGGTAATAGTACCAACCCCTAGTCATGAAGTCATTAGGTCAGTTAGTAGGTAATAGAACCAGCCCCTAGTCATTAGGTCAGTTAGTAGGTAATAGTACCAACCCCTAGTCATGAAGTCATTAGGTCAGTTAGTAGGTAATAGTACCAGCTCCTAGTCATTAGGTCAGTTAGTAGGTAATAGAACCAGCCCTTAGTCATTAGGTCAGTTAGTAGGTAATAGTACCAGCCCCTAGTCATTAGGTCAGTTAGTAGGTAATAGTACCAACCCCTAGTCATGAAGTCATTAGGTCAGTTAGTAGGTAATAGTACCAGCCCCTAGTCATTAGGTCAGTTAGTAGGTAATAGTACCAACCCCTAGTCATGAAGTCATTAGGTCAGTTAGTAGGTAATAGTACCAGCTCCTAGTCATTAGGTCAGTTAGTAGGTAATAGAACCAGCCCTTAGTCATTAGGTCAGTTAGTAGGTAATAGTACCAACCCCTAGTCATGAAGTCATTAGGTCAGTTAGTAGGTAATAGAACCAGCCCCTAGTCATTAGGTCAGTTAGTAGGTAATAGTACCAACCCCTAGTCATGAAGTCATTAGGTCAGTTAGTAGGTAATAGAACCAACCCCTAGTCATGAAGTCATTAGGTCAGTTAGTAGGTAATAGAACCAGCCCCTAGTCATTAGGTCAGTTAGTAGGTAATAGTACCAACCCCTAGTCATGAAGTCATTAGGTCAGTTAGTAGGTAATAGAACCAGCCCCTAGTCATGAAGTCATTAGGTCAGTTAGTAGGTAATAGTACCAACCCCTAGTCATGAAGTCATTAGGTCAGTTAGTAGGTAATAGAACCAGCCCCTAGTCATTAGGTCAGTTAGTAGGTAATAGTACCAACCCCTAGTCATGAAGTCATTAGGTCAGTTAGTAGGTAATAGAACCAGCCCTTAGTCATTAGGTCAGTTAGTAGGTAATAGTACCAACCCCTAGTCATGAAGTCATTAGGTCAGTTAGTAGGTAATAGAACCAGCCCCTAGTCATTAGGTCAGTTAGTAGGTAATAGTACCAACCCCTAGTCATGAAGTCATTAGGTCAGTTAGTAGGTAATAGTACCAGCTCCTAGTCATTAGGTCAGTTAGTAGGTAATAGAACCAGCCCTTAGTCATTAGGTCAGTTAGTAGGTAATAGTACCAGCCCCTAGTCATTAGGTCAGTTAGTAGGTAATAGTACCAACCCCTAGTCATGAAGTCATTAGGTCAGTTAGTAGGTAATAGTACCAGCACCTAGTCATTAGGTCAGTTAGTAGGTAATAGTACCAACCCCTAGTCATGAAGTCATTAGGTCAGTTAGTAGGTAATAGTACCAGCTCCTAGTCATTAGGTCAGTTAGTAGGTAATAGAACCAGCCCTTAGTCATTAGGTCAGTACCCCTAGTCATGAAGTCATTAGGTCAGTTAGTAGGTAATAGAACCAGCCCTAGTCATTAGGTCAGTTAGTAGGTAATAGTACCAGCCCCTAGTCATGAAGTCATTAGGTCAGTTAGTAGGTAATAGTACCAGCTCCTAGTCATTAGGTCAGTTAGTAGGTAATAGAACCAGCCCTTAGTCATTAGGTCAGTTAGTAGGTAATAGTACCAACCCCTAGTCATGAAGTCATTAGGTCAGTTAGTAGGTAATAGAACCAGCCCTTAGTCATTAGGTCAGTTAGTAGGTAATAGTACCAACCCCTAGTCATGAAGTCATTAGGTCAGTTAGTAGGTAATAGAACCAGCCCCTAGTCATTAGGTCAGTTAGTAGGTAATAGTACCAAGTCATTAGGTCAGTTAGTAGGTAATTGAACCAGCCCCTAGTCATTAGGTCAGTTAGTAGGTAATAGTACCAGCCCTAGTCATGAAGTCATTAGGTCAGTTAGTAGGTAATAGAACCAGCCCCTAGTCATTAGGTCAGTTAGTAGGTAATAGTACCAGCCCCTAGTCATGAAGTCATTAGGTCAGTTAGTAGGTAATAGTACCAGCCCCTAGTCATGAAGTCATTAGGTCAGTTAGTAGGTAATTGAACCAACCCCTAGTCATTAGAAGTAGGTAATTGTAGGTCAGTTAGGTCAGGTACCCCTTCAAGGTGTTCGCCAACTTCGTCTCAACAAAGACTCAAGACATTATTTTACCTGAACAACAAACTCCCTAGCCGGACAGAGACAGACATCGAACCATAGAGGGGAAAGGGAGAGGTTAGCCGACCTAATGTTCACCAGCAAGGTCAAATAATAAACTGTGATCTGATGTCAAAGGCCTGATTAATATTTTATTTTGATATATATTGACTGTGTCTCAGAGAGAACAGTAAATGTATTTATCACCCAGTCATTGGTCAATATGAACGTCCCAAGACATTATTATTTGTGTCTCAATAACAAACTCCATAATTGGACAGAGACGAGAGAGAGAGAGAGAGAGAAAGAGAGAAAGAGAGAAAGAGAGAGAGAGAGAGAGAGAGAGAGAGAGAGAGAGAAGAGAGAGAAAGAGAGAAAGAGAGAGAGAGAGAGAGAGAGAGAGAGAGAGAGAGAGAGAGAGAGAGAGAGAGAGAGAGAGAGAGAGAGAGAGAGAGAGAGAGAGAGAGAGAGAGAGAGAGAGAGAGAGAGAGAGAGAGAGAGAGAGAGAGAGAGAGAGAGACAGGGAGGGAGAGAGAGAGAGAGAGAGGACAATACATGTATTCATCACTAAGTTAGATGAGCTGTGAGGTGGTGAGAGAGTTGACAGCTCTCACAGAGCCCTCACAGAGCCCTCACCCAGTCAACATCAGTCATTGGTCAATATGCACGTCCCAAGACAATATTATTTGTGTCTCAACAACAGACCGTCTGACTGTGGACAGAGGGGAGTAATCAGAGCCAAGGTCAGACTGTCACAGTGTTGTCATGTGTTGTGCTCATGTTATGTCAAGGCTATTTTTAACTTCCTGCTAGGATGGATGGGTGACTGCTTGGTCCAGCAGAGCAGTCAGCACTAACCAGTTTAAAGAAGCATCAGTGAGTTATGTTTACATGAATATTAATATATATATATATAATTTTTTTTTTACCTTTATTTAACTAGGCAAGTCAGTTAAGAACAAATTCTTATTTACAATGACGGCCTAGGAACAGTGGGTTAACTGCCTGTTCAGGGGAAGAACGCCAGATTTGTACCTTGTCAGCTCGGGGATTTGAACTTGCAACCTTCCGGTTACTAGTCCAACGCTCTAACCACTAGGCTACCCTGCCGCCTCTACACTCTAACCACTAGGCTACCCTGCCGCCTCTACACTCTAACCACTAGGCTACCCTGCCGCCTCTACACTCTAACCACTAGGCTACCCTGCTACCCGCCGTCCCTACACTCTAACCACTAGGCTACCCTGCCGCCCCTACACTCTAACCACTAGGCTACCCTGCCGCCCTACACTCTAACCACTAGGCTACCCTGCCGCCCTACACTCTAACCACTAGGCTAACACTCTAACCACTAGGCTACCCTGCCGCCCCTACACTCTAACCACTAGGCTACCCTGCCGCCTCTACACTCTAACCACTAGGCTGCCGCCCTGCCTAACCCTAGGCTACACTCTAACCACTAGGCTACGCTGCCGCCTCTACACTCTAACCACTAGGCTGCCCTGCCACCTCTACACCCTAACCACTAGGCTAACCCTAGGCTACCCTGCCGCCTCTACACTCTAACCACTAGGCTACCCTGCCGCCTCTACACTCTAACCACTAGGCTACCCTGCCGCCCCTACACTCTAACCACTAGGCTACCCTGCCGCCTCTACACTCTAACCACTAGGCTACCCTGCCGCCTCTACACTCCAACCACTAGGCTACCCTGCCATCTCTACACTCTAACCACTAGGCTACCCTGCCGCCTCTACACTCTAACCACTAGGCTACCCTGCCGCCCCAACACTCTAACGACTAGACTACCTGCCACCTCTACACTCTAACCACTAGGCAACAGAGATGTTAGCATGTTCCAGATTTCTGTAAGTCTTTAGTTGACACTCTAGGATTCTTCTTAACCTGTTACTCCTACCCCCTACTTTTTCAAACATTCTGTTAAAAATCGCGCAACATTTCAGCGCCCTGCTACTCAGGCCAGGAATATAGTATATGCATATGATTAGTATGTGTGGATAGAAAACACTCAGACGTTTATAAAACTGGTTAAATCACGGCTGTGACTATAACAGAACGTGCGTTTCATCGAAAAGTGCAGGAAAATCTGATCACTGAAAATGGAAAAATATATCCATCCGCCACTTCAACCCATTGCTATAGGCGATCGACATTAAATGAGGCTGAGGTTGCAGTACCTACAGCTTCCACACGATGTCAACAGTCTTGTCATTTGCCTAGGCTTTGTTTCTTCGTCAAACGAAGAAGAGACAAGCCATTTCTTCAGGTCTCCGACCGGATATTTTGGTTGAGATTTACCCGGACAGTATTTCCAGACGGACACCTATAGAATACACTTCGTCTCGTGATTAATTTGATCGCTTATTAACGTTTACTAATACCTAAAGTTGCATTACAAAAGTATTTCGAAGTGTTTTGTGAAAGTTTATCGTCGACTTTTTTAATTTTAAAAAATGACGTTACGTTATAAGACGCTATTTTTTTTCCGTTTATCACACAGTCTTCATAGATCGATATCTAGGCTATATATGGACCGATTTAATCGAAAAAAAGACCCAATAGTGATTATGGGACATCTAGGAGTGCCAACAAAGAAGATGGTCAAAGGTAATGAATGTTTTATATTTTATTTGTGCGGTTTGTGTAGCGCCGACTATGCTAATTATTTTGTTTACGTCCCCTGCGGGTCTTTGGGGTGTTACATGCTATCAGATAATAGCTTCTCATGCTTTCGCCGAAAAGCATTTTAAAAAATCTGACTTGTTGCCTGGATTCACAACGAGTGTAGCTTTAATTCAATACCCTGCATGTGTATTTTAATGAACGTTTGAGTTTTAACAGTACTATTAGCATTTAGCGTAGCGCATTTGCATTTCCAGATGTCTAGATGGGACGCCTGCGTGTCAGGTAGGAAGGAGC